>NC_056748.1:189011245-189131245 GCF_019279795.1 Protopterus annectens | reverse complement strand
CATCTGTGCTGCTAGCAGTTTTTGATTAATGTCTCCCTCAACAATCCAAATACCTGTGAGACTGAGTTCAAAGTCTCATAACAGTCTCAAAGCAACTGATGCCCAAGGCCATTTTCACCTTGCCAGTACCCACCCTTAGTATTTGCCTTTCATTTCACAGAGGAACAGGCCAATCATACCAGGGGTGAATATATGAACACCCATCCAGCTGTCCAGCTCCTGTTTAAAGGCAGATAGCAGATCACACTGTCTAACTTGGAGATGATGTCTGTTCTAAAGAAGAGCTAGAAACTGCATAGCAAATCTAATCATTCTGTTTGTTTTATGCGATGTGATGTTTATTGTATATTTAAGTGCTGAGGTTTTGTGCAGTACCAGAAGAATGTGCATTGCTTTTTACAGGTTCTATTTCTCAAAAACATCAGTAGTTTCAGTTGTCAGATATGATATTAGTTTTGAGGGTAGATAAATGTTTCATTATTTCTTTACACAGCATATAAATTAAGTCTTGTTCCTGTAGGAAATTAAGTCCTATCCTATCTATCTTTAGATTTGCTTGGGAAGGAGATAACTGGAGAAGCTATGATCAAAACATTATGAAGGATATTCACTTCACTGCTGTTACACTAATCCTTGTACCTAACTGCCATCATCCCAACAGACTAATGGTCTAGTTTCACCATCCTAGACCAAGACCAATGTTCCTAAGACTAAGACTAGGAAGCAGCATTATAGTCCCTTAAATACACAATTGCTTCAATCATTTATGAAGGGAGGCGATATTTTTCTAGTTAACCTAAACCCTAATCTACCAGGAGATGAGATGTGTGGAAACTCCCGCAGCACCAAACACAGTGATGTGCAGTTCTATACATGCACATAATCCTCTGACTATAGGGAACTACTGCTGCATGAGCAAGTGGCCTATCTGTAAGCCATCACTTCAGCAAGCCTCCAATAGGTATCTAGAGTTTTGTGCCAAAAGAAGCTGCCATTTTCCCTTCAGGATAATTACCATGCATCACTCACTCACTCACTCACTCACTCACTCACTCACTCACTCACTCACTCACTCACTCACTCACTCACTCACTCACTCACTCACATCCTTTTCACACAACCCCTTCTAGAGTCAGGCCATGACTCAAACTCAGTTCTTCTAGTATCCCTTTGTTCAATTTTAGACTAGAATTTATGATTTATGTCTATAGTAGACAGTGAAATAGTGCAAATAAACTGTGTACTTAGTGATTTTATATAACAGTTTATACCAAACAAATTTGGAATTATATAACAAATATTGCATAGAAGCATGATTTGCAACATTTGTGTACCATCTTGTATCATTTCTAATGCTGCATTTAACTTAATTTTTCTCCGCTTGGAGTAGTACCTCAGTTTGCTGCTTTCAGTTGTTAAAATGGTATCTTAACAGCATTGTTTGCCTTTCTATTTGCTTCTTGGATTCTTATGAATCTATGAATTAAAACAAACAGGGTTTAGCTGGTAACCACATACATGAAAGATTGATTTAATGGTGTTCAGTAAGAATCTTCTTTGTTATCTTTGCTTCAACTGCAGTTAGATCCAGGAATCAGACTCAGAACCAAACTATAACCAAAATAAATGTTGAAATACCAGAAGCAAACTACTACAGTGGTGTAAGCTACATGTTATAATTTACCTGACAATGCTTTGCTGTTCGGTACTAAGCTTCTGTCTCCACACCTTTGATTTCTATAGATGCTAACTATAAGGTTGTCCAAACTTAATGAAAAGAAAAGAAGTTCATAGGTTCATAGGTAGGTACTAGGTTATTGGCCCTGGGGTCTATATAAGCCTAGCTAAAAAAGTTCCCTGGTTTTCACTACCCAAGAAAGTTATTTTCCTGTGCCCCTGTCTAGCAGAGCCACAGAAGTGATCCCCAGGGTGAATTTCCTATTTCCCATCCAGATGTTGAGATTTTTCTTAAAGAGGGCTAATGAGCAGCTTTGCTTGACATGAATGGGTAGTCTGTTCCAGAGCATGGGAAGTCTCTGGGACAGGAATCTATCCCTCCAGCATGTTCTGTTTATTGTTATGACAAGGTTTAGGTCCCTGGAGTGTGTGGCTCGGAGGGACTGAGGTTTCATTAAGTGTAGCATGTCCAACAGATCTGGGTTTGACATGGCTTTGTATGTTAGGCAGAGGTAGCCTCTGAGTAGGCAATAAATGACAGAGTAGAGCTGGAGTTTTTTGAGACAATCTGCATATGGCATCTGTTTGAGGCTGGTAATCCTCTTAGTGAGGTATTTCTGTGGCCTTTCTAGTTGTTGTAGATGTCTTGCAAGGTACATTCCAAATGGGGCTTTGTACTCTATAATGGGTCTGATAAGGGATGAGTAGAAAGGAGCAATGACCTCTTTTTTTCTGGAGGTGAGCCCCTTTGTGATGAGTTGTGCCACATAGAAGGATTTCCTGACTACTGTGGCGATGTGATTATCAAAGGAGAGACTACTGTTCACCTGTGTCCCAAGGTCTCTTATCACACATTTGGTATTTAGCAAGCTACCGCCTATGTGGTAGTTCATGGGTACAGTGTTTTTTCCAAAGGGGATGACAATGCACTTCTTGGCATTGAGCTTGAGGCCATGACTTTGACACCAAGCATTAGTCTCAGTGAGGCCTCTTTGTAGAATGTTGGCAGTGTCAAACATAGATAATGCAGAAGTACAAATCTCTCCCTCATCTTGACCCATGTTAGCGCTCATCCGAAGATCACATTCAATTTGCATTTTGGCAGTACTGGGTTTCGGCTTTGTCAATTTTTGTGCAAATGAGTCAGAGTTACGACCATCTGACCGAGTCCATCTCAAGAACATGATAGTAAACTATATATATCATTAGGTGATTCTATTATGGCATCTAGTTTGCAGTTGTCTGTGAACTTCGTTAGCCAAAGACCTGCTGTATTAGCCTAGACTTCTGAGAAGTAGATGCCAGACAGGAGAGGACCCAGGACTGAACCCTGTGGTACTCCACTTGTCACTGATCTGAAGTTGGAATTGGAGTCAGCTACTTTCGCTGTGTGGGTACTGTCAGTGAGCCATTTAGCCACCCATAGGGATTTATGCCCACTCTAGTGAGTCTATCTATAATTCCAGAGTGGGGGATGGTGTTGAAAGACTTGGCAAGGTCAAGATAGGCTGTGTGCACCACCTTACCCTCGTCCACGGCTCTGGTGACTACTTCAAAGAAGTCAATCAGGTTTAGAAGTCATGACCTACCTTTTACAAACCCAAACTAAGTGGGGTCCAGAGTTTGGAAGTTACCTACATCCTTGTTTATAAGCTCCAAGGTGATACGTTCCATGGCCTTGCAGACCAGGCATGTCAGGCTAATGGGGTGGTTGTTCCCGTGGTCCGTGGTGGCACCCTCTTTGTGGAGTGGGATAACCATCGCTGTGCACCATTCAGTAGGCACAAAGCCTGAAGCAGGTATAAAATGCAACATTTCCTTCTTCTCAGACCCATGTTATCTAAAACAAAATAATAGTATTTGTGACAAACCAGGTTCTGGTATACTGAAATGCTGGCAAAATAAAATCATGAGACATCAGCTGTGACATTTTGAGAAATTGTAGATAAGCAGCTGTTGTACTCCCTGGATGTGCAGAAGTATACCTGAACAACTTACTAACTAAGTTTACATTCTTCTCATATTGAAACTGAAAGAGGTAAACAACTTTAACATAAAAGCAAACAGAGTGGTAGTGGTTTATAGCAGCCTCAGTATTATCTTCATCACAATCATTGTCATCATCATACTTTTTTGCAATACAACATGCCATTGGCCATAGCAAAAATTAAATAGGCTTATAATCTCCCTATGTCTTTAAGGAAATGCAATATAATCCATACCTCTAAACTCTCCCTGCTTTTGCAGAACATCCCCGTTGTTTCTAATATTTTTCCTTGACTGTCATAAAGCATTTAATTTTCTGTAAATCACTGGAGGTTGCACTCAATCAATAATGCTAGACATTAGAGTTTCATATTTATTATTATTATTATTATTATTATTATTATTATTATTATTCAGAAAATGCATGTTGATGCTATTCTATTAACTTTTTAAGTAAATTACAGTACTATTTCAAATTTTATCTTGATTTTGGCCTTTGTTCAATCTCAACCCTTCCCCACTATTATTTTTGACTATTTCCAGAATTTGTGAGCAGACAAGTTGACAGATATGATATCATATAATCTGGTTGTCACAGCCTACTGCCAGTTTATTGCTATGCAATTCTGCGGCATGACATGGTGACATAAAACTAAAGAAGCCTCTTCGCATTCTCTATTGGAAGACATCCTTCTGTCATTGAGTACTGCCAGCCATCACTAAGCATTATCTCAGAATATAAGCTTGCAGACAAGCAACTGCTACTCTCAAAATAGAATATAGTTTAAAAATGATCATGCTGAAAACTTCTGTGATGGATGCACTACTGATTATTCACTTACAGTAAGGTGCATACTGCCTTTCATGTAATTATACTTGTTATACTGCACAAGTTTTTTTTCATACACAAAAGTACTGTGACATTTTCAGCCAATGCTGATAGTGTAGATGTTATAACAGATTACTTAGTGGCATCTCTTCATATAGTTCAGCAGTATTTGTGTCCTAGGACTATCACTGAAAAACATATTAGCAGTGATGGGACAGACTCAGACGTGTCCTTTAGCACACATACTAGTAGCTTAGTAGAATATAGCTACCTGTGACATAATGGTTATGGTATTTACCTCACAGACACAGGGTATAGGATTTGATTCTTACCATCAAGGGGAAATTGGCTAGGCATAAAATAGCCAACAAGGCAGCTAGTCTAGTAACTCCTGTGAACCTATGTAGTCAATGGGTCGGTGGTGGTATAATTGCTAAGCTGTTTAACTCGCAGGCATATGGTACATGTTTCAGTCCTCAGCTTTGAAGGAAGAATAACTGGGCTTAAAATGATCTATAAGAACAGCTAGCCTAGTACTTACCTATGAACTATCCATAGCAAAACAGATCTGATTTTTCTTCCTTACAAGCTGAGCTCATGTCTGAAGCTGTGGCTTGAAAATGACTGTAGGATATGGTAACTTAAATAAGAAATTAATCAGAAAAGCCAAATATAATGGTCTAATTTATACACAAAAATATCTTTATTATTACTTTGTAATATTTTCAAGCGTAAAGGTTTGTCAGCCAGGCTTGCATCTTAAATGTCACCTTTGCAAAAGTGATCACAAGGGCTAACCTACAAAAAGTACATTTCATACTGAGGAAATTCAGTCACTATAATCATTTGTTTTCCTCAGACTGAACAGAATTGTTTTCTGCCTTCCAGTAAAAACAGGGTATATAGTCCTGACCAGGATTTTAATTTTCAAGATATGGGGTCTTAGTAAGTACCTTTTGCTGAAACTACAGTCGGCACTATACAACTTCACTTGAATGTTTCATTGATATCTTTACTTATATTCCACCAAGTTCCTTATTTGTGCTTCTAAGGCATGTGTTTTCAAAATGTGCACCTCAGTTCATCACACAATAAGAATTATACTTACCGGGAACTCATTCAAATTTAGGCTCAATGTATGGCTGACAGCAGAGTCTAAGAGCAAGCACCCAGTACTGTAACTTAAGTACTGATACTCATATCGGAGGTTATTTAAACAAGAAAAATATGCATGGCTATAAAATCAGAAATGTTTTCATATATAATGTCTGATACAATTTCTAGATTGATATTATGATGCTAGTTTTGGTTATAGGTTATAGTTCTGTTTTAAGAGAAGATTGCCTATAGCTGTTCAGATATATGTCTTTACTGTAAATTTAAGTACAGCACCTTGTATTAATTAATGTCACTTACTGATGGCTAAAAATGGGTCCAGTGGTCGAATCCATTTATCTGTAAAATAAAATAAAATACGGCTACGTTCAGCATTTTCAGATCACACATATGTTGCATTCTCCGATGCAGGTGCTAGAGGAATTGACACCATTGACTGAGGAGTAATGTTTGTGTCCTGATGCCAGTCCAATATCATGCTGCTGAATTACTGCTTTTCTGATCTAGTGTCTAGTCACTGATATAGCAGGCAAAATTACAGCTGGTGGGAAAAATTGACTGTAATAATGTTGTGCGTCTTCTATGCAAGACTCCCAGTAACTGGCACTAGACAATGTATAAAGTTATTGAAGACCATAAAGGTAGGGCACACTAAATCCTGAATATTTTGCCCCTTATTTTTGAAGTCCATTTTCACGGTCATAAAACTATGTATCATTTCAGTCACTGGGTTTTCACAATAATGGCAATATTCTCAGATGCTATAGATCCTAACTACAGAGATACTGGGTTTAAATAGTTTGCAGATTTATCGAATAGTTGTTCCAAAGCAAGTTCAGCTGCAGCCTATTCGTTCTTTTCAAATTCAAAACTTCTGCCTTTATTTTGTTTTACTCATTCATTTGCATGTTAGCTTAATGATCCTAAATGGACCCTTCTTGACCATGATGCAGCAGAAATAAAAAAATAGCACAAATAAGTGCAGATTTATGCCATAGTTAGTACTAAAATGAGATAGTATACCTTAGTGCATCAGCAAAGAAAACTATAATGACTTAGTATAACAGCAGGGGTCACTTCAACTGCTGATGAATTTCAACAGGAAATGCAACTGTAATTCAGTAGTTTGGTATGTTAAAAAGGGGTTGAGGTATGCCTTGCCAAGGATGTAACAGTTCTCCATCACTGTTCCAAATATTGGGCATGTATAAACTTTGATGTAGTGCAAGGAGAGAGTACACTAATGTTTGAAGGTAGGAAAAGGTTCAGCAAAGTTAAGGTTAAAAAGTGTGCTAGGCTTGCAGGGACGTTAAGCAATGCTGCTTGATTGCGATCTCTAGCAAATTCTTGCCTTGTACTACTTCTGTCTACACTTCTATTGATTTTTCTAGGTGGTAAAGACAATGAAGATGATGATGATAAGAAAGAGGAAGAAATTTAGTAACAGGAGAAAGAGAAAAGGGAGGGATGAAAGATCACTCATTGATCAGAGAAAGCTCATTAGTTTGTTTGATGTCTAATCAACATGGACGACACTTCAGAGTTCCAGAAAGTACTACTGCAAAGGTCAACAATAAGTAGCACTGCTGTAGCCTTAGTGTTCCTACTACTAAAGATTTGAAAAATGATATTATGAGTTCTGACAAGTTTATGGGAAAGGGTAAAATGATGAAAACCTATATATTGCCAGTCTTAGAAAATGTAGCATGCAGTTTATTGATTATTTCACTACTTTCTATAACTGATACTAAAGTGTTAACTTCTATAATCAGTCATAAATCTGTCAGTGTCACAACCAAGTTAGTATACACGGTAGGGTCAAGATTGTATTGTCAATGGTAGCCACAAGATCAGTATGGTACTATACGTGGTAGCCACAAGATCAGTATCGTATTGTACACGGTAGCCACAAGATCAGTATCATAGTGTATGTGATAGTCACAAGATCAATATCGTATTGTACATGGTAGCCACAAGATCAGTATCATAGTGTATGTGGTGGCCACAAGATCAGTATCGTATTATACATGGTAGCCGCAAGATAATTATCATAGTGTACATGGTAGCCACAAGATCAGTATCATATTGTACATGGTAGCCAGAAGATCAGTATTGTAGTGTACGTGATAGCCACAAGATCAGTATCGTATTGTACATGGTGGCCACAAGATTGGTATTGTGTTGTACATGGTAGCCACAAGATCAGTATTGTGGTGTATGTGGTAGCCATAAGATCAGTATTATATTGTACATAGTGACCACAAGATCAGTATTGTAGTGTACATGTTAGCCACAAGCAGCACACATCTATCTGTTGTTCACCAAAGGGATTAGGGTAATGGGAATATTTTTATTTAATATTATTTTGCTTTTAAAAAATCAGGTGACAGTATGATAGCATGTCTTATTTTTTCATATAAGTTGGAAAAGTTGGAAGCAGAAAGGCTTTCTTATAAAGAGTTAGGTGTCTCCTTTCCTTCTAACTCTTAATTTACTTGTTGAGAAAGGTGATTTATTTGGTATTATACCATGCGAACATCAGAAAAGACGAGAAACGTGCACACTGATTGGCTAATCCAACCAGCGTGCACATACTAAATCGTACGACAAACAAGGAAACAAGTCCGGTCAGTAAATATCGTGCTGCGGCGACAGCAAGCAAACATTAACGTACAGTAAATGTAAAAACAAAAAACACACAACAATTCAAGTAAAACACACAAAATTACCCATTACCCATATAATATTTCTCATTCCCTCACCTCGAACACAAACAAAATCAAAACTCATACAGTCGCAAATACACCACACACACACTACATAACCACCAGTTATAACCCAACAAAACCAAGCATTCTCATAAAACCATTCACTCACCTATATTCCCTACAATACCTATACACACACAACTCCAAAAATATACATATTAAAACACACCAGACATCCCTTGCAAAGTAAAAAACACACACCATACCAAACGTCCACATCAGCATACATCTTCTAAAACCGCATACAACACCACCATCTAGTGACCAATTACTAAAAGTACATATTTTAAAAAAATTAATACAAATTAACACTACACCACATTTCAACATACCCATAACTAGTAAAACATAACTACACGTTATAAACTTCTACACTGCTTAAACTATTTTATAACAAGCATTACCTACCCTTTTGATTACATCCCTTCAAAAACAATAATAAAATAAAAACAAACTGAAAGTGTGGACTATTTTATCTCACAAAAAGTGGAAGAATACAAAAAAAAGCTAACATAAACCTAAATAACAACAATACAAATATAATACAAAGCAAACTAACACCATGGTATAATAGCAATAACAAACTTCTGGGTGTGGGTAATGCTGGATTTACCCACGGTTGTCTTAAACCACACCAACCGTGGGTAAATCCAGCATTACCCACACCCAGGCGTGGGTTATTGCTATAATAACAGATAACTTAGGGTAGGAGTGTATGATGAAACTTATCTGTAAATAAATGCACTTGTGTAAATTGCTTGGCTTTCTTTTGTCCATTTGCATGAGGATAGTATGTCCAGCCATAATATTACACATGGGGGTAGTATGTCCAGCTGTAATATTAGACACAGGGGTAGTATGGCCAGCTGTAATATTACTCATCTGGTCTTGGGAAAGATCTGATTCTCAACACGACTGCCTATGACAGATGAACAACTCATCTTTGACATAGCAGTCCTAGCCTGGAGGATATGAAAGTTATTTACCCTGCAAAGACCAACACCGAGACAAAATGCTACATCTCAAGAAATATGCAAAGAAGGGGGCAAGAGTGATATTGAAACATCTTGAGCGTTTCTCCCTGGGCCTCCGCTGAAAATTGGCTTTGTTCCAAGTTGGACTTTCCTGGCAAACAAATCTTAAATAAATAAAATAAATCTTTGTACATTGAATTCCATCAGTGAATACAGAGGAAGGATCAGCAACAAACGTTGCTGCAGTGCACTGCAGGTACTTGCCACACCTAGTTTCTACTTGAGCCCCATTGTTAATGGACAGGAATTTACCCCTTTCCCAGAGGCAGACAGGTAAAAATGCAAGAACTACTGTGTCATTTATTGTGTCAGTGTAGGTGTAATACAGTAGTGATTAACAACAGATGGCTATGATAGAGTCATGTGACATGAATAATAGAATTTATGATTTTTGTATTGTAAATTGTATATGTGAAAAACAATGATGTAATGTGAGTGGATAACATCATCCAAAAAGCAAGACTTGTTTCAAGTAATTCAGATTTATAGACATTTTTTTAAAATTGTATCACCACTGTCAAAGAACTATAGAGTAAACTCTTCATCGTTTGTAGAAAACATGAACAGTTTCATGCTGTTCAAAATTTGTAGATAATGCATTCACATGTGAAACAAGGTCATGGACAAATTCAATGCAATATTCAGAGAACAAATTAAGTTGACTTACTTCATTCTGAATTACAATTTAGTACCTCATATAAGTACAGTATCAAAATGTAGTTTATGATGTGACCATCCACTGCTTTTACTGCTGAATTTATCTTATATCTCTACTATTGCAAAACAATAAGCTGAATGTTAAAATGTTCCTGCTCTAAGTTTTATATATGTACTGAAAAATACAGGAAGAGAGGAAGTAGATTTTTATTTAATGGTGTTCCTGTAAATGCGTAGCAGACACAGTCACAAAACAAGGAGTTTCAATCACTTTCTGTACGTTATTTTATCAGACTACTAGCTGTCATGCAGAAAAAAAAATGAAAAAGAAAGTAAGATGTTTGCGTACTTCAAGATGCTTGAATGAACTTATTTAAGGCTCTGTGAAATATGTCCCTGCCATTGCAGTGTAGCAATAGGGTAATTTTATCCAGGCTGGTTGTGATTTTGATTAAATGATTTGACTTAGTGAATTAATAAATGATTGCTTTCCTTGTATGCCAAATAAGATAACTCTTTGGGGATGGATTCCGTAAAGTTTGAGGATTTCGGTGTATTACACTGATATCAGCACTAAACTTGCAGATAAAGTTGTAATATGTAAATGTACCACAAGAAACTCAGGATAGCTCAGCACACAATGGAGTACCGCACTAGCAATGATGCACTAAACATATCTGGAGGTAATCCATAAGTAATGAATAATGGGTATCAAAGCACGTTGCACATTAACAAAGTTACAGAAAGCTTATCACAATTCAAGCATCCAGATAGTTACACAGACATAGATAACAAAATCTGACCAGCAGTGTTAAGGGCAACTATGGAATATGACTGACTCTGTTATGATAGCAAAATACCAACTATCCCAATGTAAGCTGCACAGCATACATAATAGGCATTTTCAAAAATGTGCCAAGAAAAGTTACAGGCAACTACAGATATTTCCATAATTCATGCATTAAGAAAAATACTTGCTTCAAAGCTCCAGTGTCATTTGTAATACATATTGTCAGCAATCTTTGCACTTAGCTCAAAGACAATACAGATGGCTGTGTAAGACATGTACTAATTATAAATGCCTACTTGCAATTATGGATTCCAATGGAATATATAAAATTTCTAATAAAAAAATGAGTGCAGGTGAAGGTCAGTCATGGTCACATCACCACAGAGAACATTTGCTAACAATGGGTTTGAAACTTGTGTGGGGAATACAAGTAATGTAAGCACCCAAGGAAAGTGAGAGATAGAAAAGAAAATGTAGGGTGTGGGTGAAAAAGAGGGACATACAAGGGGGATGTTGGAATAGGAAAATATGAGGGAACGTCAGAACAGTATAGGCAATTTTTTTGGCAGGAATAGGCCTTATTTTATTTATTTTTTTTTTTTAAGAATAGAAGGATAGGTAAACATAGGGAAAGAGGAGGAGAAGGCCATCACATCAGGTATAACCATAGATCAAACATCATAACACATGAAGGTATATCCATAGATCAAACATCATAACACATGACAGACAAAGGTTGGAAAAAAACAGTATGGGCAGGTAAGTTACACAGACGGCACAATGCACAACACGATAGTTGTCAGATGTGATGGGGATGCATACCAGTCATGGTGAAATGCAGTAAAACATATCACCGTATGCACTATCACATTACGACATGTTACTAACTGTATGGCAGTCATACCAGGATGTGTATGACTAATCATAGATGTGTGTTGGAGGGTAATAAATTAGGATGACAGTACAAATTGGATAAATATCCAAATAGTTCATAAGCAGTAAAAGTGTAAGCTAAGCAACATCACAGATGAACAAATGCAGGTCTAACAATGTTAGATAATTCCAGCAGAGGACAGACTAAAACCTACGACCATGCCTGAGAAAGGAAAACAACCAAGCACAGTGCCAAACAGAAGCACTGCAGAAAAGTAACAAAATAGCTCCTACATGCGCAAGTAGGTGCAAACAACCCAAACAAATGAGTAATGGAATGTTTATATGTGCCAGACATATGTCATGCCAAAGGCAACACACAGGTATAGATGTGTATGTATGTATGACTGTCAGTGGCGTATATGGAATGTACATGAAATCAAGGTCAATACACATAAACACACCAATAACATGTAAGAATATCTACAAAAATGTAACACTATAGCTTAATAAATATAGCAGGCTGTGCACATGGATGTCAACAAAGAACAGTGGTTAATACATAAATATAATGAGAACAAGGATGTATTACAAGCAGTAGCCAGTGAATTGTATGCAGATCTCCCACATTGTAAAATGGCCATACATTTGGCACAATGTGTCAAATAAATACATGGCAATGGCCACTGACTGCAAGAAAGGCAATCATATTTATTTTTATTTATTTTTATTTGATTTAACATTTGTTTACCAGGAAAGTCCGACTGGGATAGAGCCCACTTTCAGCACAGGCCCGGGGAAAAATTCTCCTGATGTATACACACATATATATATATATATATATATATATATATGTGTGTGTGTGTGTGTGTGTGTGTGTGTGTGTGTGTGTGTGTGTATATATATATATATATATATAATATAATCAGGGAAGAGCAGGAAAAGGTAAGTTGACACACTGCAAATGCATATGTACAGCAGACAGGATGCTGTAGAAACAAAAGCAAAATGCATTTAACTTTATGGAAAACATATGGCACATGGGCAGAAGGTGTGCTGGTGTCCACAGAACTGGCCTCTCTTTCTCCTCTCTATTTCCATCCCTCCATCTTTACCTGTATCTGCACTGACACAGTAACATCTTCAAGATGATGAGGGGTGCTTGTCAAACTGAAGTAACTACTGCATGTTTGGTTTTCTTGATTAAAATGTTGTTAGTCTGCTCTTATTGAACTTTTTTTTCTGAAATGGGCATTGCACTGCGCATGTTTCTGTCAACTGCACAGACTATTGGCTACTTTTAAAGGACCAGACCAGGGATGGGTTTCATTGTTCATGAGAAGGGTTACCATTAATATGAGGAAGTTTTGAGGTCTAGCAGGCAGTTTGCTAGCACCAGCTAAATTTGTGACAGTTCCTGCTAAGAAAGTTCATACTAGTTGGTAGAACATTGGTGCAGTGGTCTGCCTTGCTCATAGATACACATGGCAACCTAAAATTTGATTTGTTTTATGTGAAACAAATCAAATGCCTAGCAATACCCTGGCCAAGGAAATACTTTTGCTTTTGTGGGGTACAGCTGGTTTGGATAATGAGTCTGATTTGGGGTCATATGGATATTACAGGCATCATTTGTTTGTCAAATATATGTATAGTTTCTGCCACTTTTGTAACTACACTGACTGTTTTGTTACATTAGTTATTTAAATGTCTATGTAATATGGATCTGTGCTTTTGAAATGCTAGCATCAGATGTTGTTTATCTATATTGCTTATCTCTTTTGGTGCTGCTTTTAGCTGCAAGAAAGTAAATTTATATTTGAGGCACTTGTCTTATTATAATTATTTTAATACGTAAGCTTTGCATTTGGACCTTAATTTCCATATACATTTAGCTCGCATGGATATTTGCTCATGTTTTGTGCTGCATTAATGTTTTCAATATTGTAGCAACTTTTTATATTTTGCTATACTTGTTACATCTGTAGTTTTATAAAGACTGTCTTACTTCTTCACTGCAATTATATGTATTGAAAATTTAATTAATTTTTACTGTTAATTGCCTGGTTTAATTTGTATTACATATTTAGTGTTGTTCCTAAGCAAATCATTTAACCAGACAGTACTTCTTGGATGATGTTAAAATGAATCCAGCAGGATCAGTGTTCTGTCATGTTTAACATTTTTTTTTAATGTGAACATAAAAACAGTAAAGTCGCAATCATGAAACCTAAGCTAAGAAACCAAACCACACAACTGCAACAGTTTACCACAAATAGCAAATGATACACAATATCAACAAAAATACTTTTATTAAAGTCTAATGCTTTTGTCATGTATGGGGTCAAGCACAAGACTTTATCAGCACTGGTTCAAAAAGTACAGTTTTGTACCTACCATAAATGTAGATGTTCGAGTGCTAATACAGCTGCAGTAATCACAGATGGGTTTTCTGCCATCAGGCGGTCCCTCTGTCGGCCGAATTCCAAAGTCTTGGTCCGGCGTCGGTTGTCGTCGCTTTCTCTTCTGACGTCAGTGAGGCCAGAGTATATAAGACACAGCCGACACCATGTTCTTCAGTCTTTCTTGCCCCAGATGTCAGGTGCCCTCAGAAGGAAGGCAATACCTAAATAATGCTTATATACATATACAAGCAATGCAATATAATCCAAAATCAGTGGTAGCAAGCAAATAAAACATAGCAGGATAACCCAGTCAGGTAGTATGAAGAGGTTGTTAGGCCCCATGCCTTTACCAAGTGGGGAAGGAGGGAGGGAAACCTGTACTGCAGCTGTATTAGCACTCGAACATCTACATTTATGGTAGGTACAAAACTGTACTATGTTCATCGTGCATACAGCTGCAGTAATCACAGATGGGTAGAGTCCCAAAGCTATGCACAGGGTGGTAGGTACTAGGAGGAACTGGGTTGAGCCAGAATGCCCTGCAAAACAGCAGTGGCAAAGCCTGCTCTTGTTCTGGAATATAAAGGCAGGTGGTAGTGTTTTGTGAAGGTATGTACAGAACTCCAAGTGGCTGCCTCCAAAATATCTTTGGTAGGAACTCCTCTGAGGAAGGCTGTAGAGGTAGCTGTGGCCCTGGTGGAGTGTGATCTGATACCTATAGGAACAGATTTCCCATGATAGGAGTAACAAAACCATATGCAGTGGCCTATCCACTTTGAAATAGTCTGTTTTGTAACTGGCTTCCCTTGAGCCCCTACAGCATAGGACACAAAGAGTTGTTCTGATTTCCTGAAGGCCTTTGTTCTGTCCAAATAATAACGTAGCTGCCTATGGATGTCTAAGGAGTGTAGCAGCCTTTCCCCTTTGTTTTGAGGATTGGGGTAAAAGGTAGGTAGGTGTATGGCTTGATTTAAAGCTACCCTGGATACCACTTTAGGCATAAATGATGGGTTGGTACGAAGGGAAACCCTGTCCTGATGGAAAATGAGAAAGGGCTGCACCGCCATGAGGGCCTGTAGTTCAGAAACCCTACGAGCTGAAGTGATGGCCAGAAGGAAGGCTGTTTTCCAGGACAAATATTGCAAATCTGTTGAGGCAGCTGGTTCAAAAGGAGGCAATGTTAATTTTTCTAGTATGTAATTAAGATCCCAGGCTGGTATTGGTTGCTTCCTTGGTGGTCTTATATTCTTAGCCCCTCTGAGGAACTGTCATAAGAGTGGGTGAGAAAATAAAGGAGGATCCATGTTGAATTCTGCAGAAATGGCTGAGGCATGGATTTTTATGGAAGAAAATGAAAGTCCACTGTTCAGCAGCTCCACTAGATACTGTAATACCTGAGGCAAGTTCAGTTTTCTAGGGTCCTGGCCTGTTTTCTCATTCCACGAGCAAAACCGCTTCCATTTTGCGGAGTAAGCTTTTCTAGTAGATGGCCTTCTGGCCTCCAAAATGACATCCTGCACCTCCTTGGAGAATAGGGTCTGTTGTGGTGTTAAGGAATTTTCCATGCAGCGAGATTGAGTGTTTTCAGCTGACTGTGAAGAGTTTTGTAGCTGTGCTGAGTCAGCAGAAGAGGCATTAGAGGCAGGGACCAGGGAGGAGTATGTGTTAGGCTCCTCAGGAGTGGGTACCAGTGTTGCCTTGGCCAATTGGGAGCAATCAGTATCATCTTCGGTTTGTCTGTTCTTGCTTTCAAAAGCACCTTGGGCAGAAGAGGCAGAGGTGGGAATGCGTAAACTGTCCATGCTGTCCAACTGAATGAAAGGGCGTCCACTCTCCAGGCCTTTGGGTGAAACGTCTTTGAACAAAACTTTTCCAATTGATGATTCCTGTGGGAGGCAAAAAGATCTATGTCTGGCCTCCCCCATGCTTGGATTATTTCTGCAAACACCTGAGGATGTAACTTCCATTCGTGTGGATCTGTCATTTTTCTGCTTAGATTGTCTGCCAGTTTGTTTTCCAATCCTGGCAAGTACTGTGCTTGTTCGATTTGTCTTTCCAGAGCCAAGTTCCAAAGAGTCATGGCTAGTCTGCACAAGGGGTATGAATGTGTTCCTCCTTGTTTGTTTATGTACCACATTACCGTGGTGTTGTCTGTTCTTATCAGTAATTGTCCTGGATGCAGGAAGTCCTTGAAAGCTGTAATTGCATTTATTACTGCTAGCATTTCTTTTTGATTGATGTGAAGGTGCTTCTCTTTTTGGGACCATTTGCCCTGAATGCACCTGTCCGTCATGTGCGCCCCCCAGGCGTAGTCTGAGGCGTCTGTGGTTATGACTTGCTTTGCTTGAGGCTTGCAGAATGGGATGCCTGTGTTTGCTTGACATGCTTGGGCCCACCATAGAAATTCCTTTTGCAAACATGGAATTATTGGTATTATTGTTTCCAAACTGTGACTGTGTTGAGACCATAGGTTTTTTAGGTACCATTGAAGTTTCCTCATATGCAGCTTTGCAAATGGGGTTAAAAGAATGCAAGATGCCATGAATCCCAGAGCCTGCAGGATTTTCCTTGCAGTAAGCCTGGTACTTTTTGCTAGTATTTTGAAGTACTGAGATAGTTGCCCCTGTTTTTCTGGTGTAAGGTAGGCCATCTGGGTGTTTGTGTCCAAGTTGGCACCCAGGAAAGTTATTTTCTGAGATGGTGTTAGCCTTGATTTCTCTTTGTTGATTGTATACCCCAGAGAAAGCAGTAACCGTGTCACATATGCCAGATGTTCCAGAAGTATGTTCTTGCTGTCCGCTTGGATCAGGCAGTCGTCCAGATAAGGGTAAATTTGTATCCCTTGAAGTCTGCAGTAGGCAATCACTGATGCCAGGCATTTTGTGAATACTCTGGGTGCAGTAGATAAGCCAAAGGGCAATGCAGAGAATTGATAGTGGATTGAACCTGCAAGAAATCTGAGGTATCTTCTGCAGCTTTGTCTGATTGGGACATGCAGGTATGCCTCCTTGAGGTCCAATGTTACCAGCCAAAACTCCTTGCCCAGCATGGGAAGAAGCTGCTGTAATGTGAGCATCTTGAATTTTGGTACGAGTATAAATGTGTTTAGGATGGATAAGTCCAAAATGGGTCTCCAGTCGGTTCCTTTCCTTGGTACCAGAAAAAGTCTTGAATAAAAACCTTGACCTTGTTGGTAAGTAGGTACCTCTTGAATAGCTCTCATGTTTATGAGCTTTGAAATTTGCAGTTGTGCCTCTGCCCTTTGATTTTGTGGCAGGTTTGGCATGCCTCTCATTTTTGGAAGAGTGTGAAATTGAAATTTGTAGCCTCTGTTTAAAATGTCCAGGATCCATTTGTTTGTTGTGACAATATGCCAATTGCTTGCAAATAATGCTAGTTTCCCTCCCAAAGGTGCTGCCAGCTGGGACATGCTTGGCATGGAGATGAGGGAGTCATTGGGTTTGCTTCCTGTATTGTTGTGCACTGTCTTCGCCACCTCTTGGCGCTGTAGTTTGCCATTGTCGGCCTCTATATCATCCTTGTGATTGCCCTCTGCCCCTTGTGCGCCTGTATCTACCTCTTTGGGGCTTGTCAGTGGCTGGAAAGGACCAGTTTTTTGAAGGCCAATTTCTGCTAAAACGTGGTGGCTGGACCTGTAAGAAAGCTTTGACAGTTTGCATAGATTTGGCTTTTTCTTCCATTTTCCGTAGTATCTCCTCAGCATTAGTACCAAACAGCACATCCTTTTGTAAAGGAGCATCTAGAAGTTTAGCTTTCACATGATCAGGTAAATTTTGTTCCCTAAGCCAGGCATGTCTGCGAATGACTGATCCTGTAGCCGCCACTCTACTTGAGGCCTCTAGGGCATCATAACCACATTGTAAGGTGTGTTTACCCACTTGTTCTGCACTATGCATCATATCCTGTAGCTCTTTTAAATCTGGTTGTTCAGGTTGAGACATTTTGTTCCTTAATTGTGATAACAGGAACTGTTGATATTTAAGCATATGAAACTGACAATTTAAGGCCCTCATGGCTAGGGTGGCCGAGGTATATACCTTTTTACCCCACCTTTCTAAAGATCTTGATTCCCTTTCTGCAGGAAGTGGATTCTTGGCAGTGGAGGCCTTCAATCCCTTGGGGCCTTGTGAAATGGTTTCAGGGTCAGCATTATGGCTTTTGAAGAGAAATTGGTGAGAGCTGGGTACTCTGTAATACCTATCAGGTTTGACTGGTGCAGGAGGCAGAGAATCCGGGTTAAGACAAGCCTCCGAATAGACATCATCCAGTATGTCCAAAACAGGGGGTATAGCCAGAGGTCTGTGTTGAGGTAACAAAAGAAATTCCCTAAGTCTTTTCTTGGAATCTGAAAAGTCTTGGCCTTCCCAATGGAAGTGTTCCCTCAAGGTGTGCAAGGTTTCCCCAAAGGAAAAATCCTCAGGGGGGGATACAGACGGAATGGACTGTTCTGCATCCGAATCCTCAAAAGGAGAGAAAGAGTGTTCCTCTGCATCAGAATGTTCTGATAAAATGGATCCCTGATCAGAAGAGGGATAATCTTCCTCCACTCTGGGTCGCTTGTCTGGAGGGGGTTGAGAACCTCTGATAAGAGTAATTAAATCCTCAGCCATTTTAAGCATCTGTTTTTTAGGCATGGGACCTGGAGATGGGCCCTGTGCAACAGGCCTCGTGGGATGCCTGGCTGCTTTGGATTTAGTAAAGGCCTTAATTGAAAAAGAAGATGAGGGCCTAAATACACCATGGGTGGAGGTGGACCTGTCCACATTAGTAGGCTCAACATTAGCAGAGGCTTTGGTTGTAGTCTGGGAAAGGGCCGAGGACCCAGCGGTCTCGGGTACAGAGGACACTGCCAAAGGAGTGTCGTCGGTAGTCAGGGACTGCAAAGGCGTCTCGCTGAGAACCGGACCATGTGTAGCCTGTTTTGGCGTGGTGTCGGCGGGGACCGTGGGCCTCGCGTGTCGGTCCTTTTCCTTGTGTTTTTTGGATAAAACGGTAGTCGGAGTGTCCAACGACATTTTATAATCAAAAGCTTTACCAAAGTAGTGCTGGGCGAACTCCGCCCGACGCTTAATAGTGCGTTTATTGAAGGTAGCGCAAAAGCGACAGCCCAAGACGTCGTGGTCTGGGCCCAAACAAGGTATGCAGAGGGAATGGAAATCCTTATGCGGTATTTGCTTCCCACAAGAAATACAATTATTAACTTTTTCTGACATCGGTCTGAGGCAAGAAAAGTTTCCCCAACGGGGTACTTAGCTTTAATGAAGACTTCGGTTTCCAAAATATTCGTAATTCAGGAGCTGGCCGACCGGCACTTGCAAACTGCTTCTGCTTCGGGCACCGTGCAGCAAAAAAGACTGAAGAACATGGCGTCAGCTGTGTCTTATATACTCTGGCCTCACTGACGTCAGAAGAGAAAGCGACGACAACCGACACCGGACCAAGACTTTGGAATTCGGCCGACCGAGGGACCGCCTGACGGCAGAAAACCCATCTGTGATTACTGCAGCTGTATGCACGATGAACATCCATCATTCTCCAAATTATGTAAAGACCCATACACATCACATGATGTTAATCTAACAAAAAAGCTAAGATAAAAATATATTATTAAAACCTTTGACTAATTTTTAAGACAGACTTGTTATAAAAATATTTCAATACAGGATGATCACTCTTAAAAATCCTAGTCAAAAGTAGTAAAGCAATAAATACAGAATAAGTTAACTGTTGACAGATTAAAATACATTCAATACTGAGTAAACTTTTAAAACATATTAATAGTTCCTAGCCTATGGAAATATGTTGCCACATTTAATAAAATATGGAGGAATTTTATGGCATGTGAAAGATATATATATATATATATATATATATATATATATATATATATATAATGTAATAATAAAATTAGCTGAACTGAACTATTAAATACATAAATAATTGTGAATAAATGTAAACAGATTTACAAGTATACGTTTTAAAAAAAGTATATATTAAAAATACAGGGACCATTGGTTAATAGACAACAACAGTGGATTTTAAAGTTTTACAGAATGAAGTTTTGAAGTACTACCTATGGAGGTGTCATCACTGCATCCAGGATAAATGGCAGAATTAAGTCTAAACTGCCATAATAATTCTTCTATTTAATCCTGTTCTCCCATGCTGTACCCCTTGAGTTTCCTGTTGTCATCTTTTGTTTGTTTTGTTTGTTTTGTTTTGTTTTTTTAATGTGCAATTCATTGTTTTTTAAGTGCTTAGATAATTAGGTACTATAAAAAAAAATGTAAACACTGAATGTACACCTTCAGCTTTAGTCCCCCATTTTTTTCTTTCCCATGCCCCAGCTATTGCTTTTTTTACATCCTCTGCTACTGCTTTACTGCTAGCCCTTCCATCCTACTTCATCTGATTTTCTCCATCTGCACACCAATCAAACAAAACATCCAACTCTCCTCTACCTTTCCATTAACCTCCTTGTCCTAGATGTCCCATGCTCCCTTCCTTACCCTCCTCGCCACCAATCAGTCCTGTCAAATGTGTAGTTGAACTGTCATCCCTTTACTACATCTCCGGTACTTTGCTTCCAGCCACCAGCCCTCTTTCTTCAGCTGGGACAGTCTATGGTTCCACTTATGTACAATCCTCCACAACACAGCCCCAGCCAGACCAGATTTATTTGCTTTCTTCAAACCTTTCCATTCCCATTTACAAAACTCCTTATCTGCCCACATTGTACTTGCTCTGCTCCACTTTCCATCCGGCTTTCCACCACCTCCATTTCTGTCTTAATTCACAGCTATCTATATATCATCTCTATCTGTCCCTTATTCATCTCCCCTTACCTTACCTAGTCCCTCCTGACCATTACAACCCACAATTTTACTGTCTTCCTTTAACTTTCAACCTGGGCTTTATCTTCCTTACAAATCTCCATGTATAAACCAGTCACTCTATTCCAGAGTAAAATGCTCTTTCATCTCCTTATAATTTAAGAAGAGCTTTTCTTCTGGATATCACTTTCACAGTCCCACCTCCTCCCACCTACATTATTACCTCTAATATTATATCTCCCTAAAACTGAAGAATGATTGACTCTTGACCTAAAATCTGTCCACAAGCATACCAACATAATTCTCAACCACACTGGCTGTATCCATCTTTGTCTCCCTGAATGGGGGTCCTGTTCCCCAATACTCCCATCCTTCCACTTTATTCCTTATACCTTCTCAAACTTTGCATCAAATGGAACACTTTTAAGTACCTATAAAACCCTCTTCTGTGCCACATCAACCTTATTCTTTCCTTTTCAGTTGTATCTTCCCTTCCATCCATACAAAATGATCTCTCACACTTTCTGTATTTCTCCCACAATCCTACCTGTGGCCTAATGCCAATATTCCTCCCCAGATATATCAAATGAGCTAGAATCATCATCAGCACAATCTCAATCCTTCTACTCAAAGTAAAAGCCTTACCAGAACATCTTACAGCTTCCAGAGCATTTTCTGTAATTTCTCCAAATTCTTCTCCATTTTCTCACTGGTTTCTGCCACCACTGAATAAACTCTCTACCTAGGTATTTCTCCACCCCCTCACACCCAGGGTTGATCTACTTCCTCCAGTTCCACCCAATCTATCCTATTGTGAGCATCCTTGTCCCTCAAGAAATCTCTGCAACCTCTGTAGCAGACATTCGATCAAAAAAAAATGATATATATATATATATATATATATATATATATATATATATATATATATATATATATCCTGGTTAAAGGAGACAGCCCTGCCTGATACCCATTCATTAACTGGACCTTCACTAACTGACACCCAAATGGCCAGTATTCTTATCTGTAGACATTTATACAGTACTACTATTGCACTCTTCACCCATTCCACCTCCTCTCTCACTTGGCCTAATAGCTCATACTTAACATCAAACTGATGTAATCAAAAGCCTTTTGAATAGCCACCAGTACTATCCCATACTGCTATGGCTAAGCTCTGAAATCCTTCAACAGTCTCCAGTGATCTCCTGATGAGCGTCTCCTCACAAATCCCACTGCTCTCCCCCAGTAATCTTACACAATGCCTTCTCCAGACTCTTTGTTAAAGGACAACAATATAATTATGTTATTAAATGCTCAACTTCTCTGTCTTTTTCTCCCTATTTACTGTCCCTGCTATGAATAAACAACAATATGCCATGTAAAATATTTTAAACCAACTGTTTTTCTCAACTAGAACAGTACCTTACTGTACTGTGGTGGTTTCACTTTCAAAAAAATGTTTGTCCCACTCTGTTAAAGCTTGCTGCAGTCTCCATTTCATTAATGTCATCAACACCTATGAATACAGGTTGTTTTCTGGCCAATTTCTTCCCCAAGCTGACATTTCCATGACCCTTCCTAAAAAAACACCCATGCTGTGATGTCACAGCTGTCTAGTCCTTTCCCTACCCATACAGGAAGTAAAGGCTAGAACAAGGAAACAATACATGAGCCAAGTCTCCTGCTGTGAGCTGTCAGTCACAAGTGGTAACAGCTCAAATTACCCTTAGTACTTTGACAGCTAGGGAAGTTAGGTGTGAAGGGGGATGGGAGATGAGCCAAAGTAGTACAATGCAGGCTTCACAAAAGACTGCAGTTTAACAATTCTAAAAAGAAGCAGCAGTAAAAAGCACTTTGAAAGTTTGTTCTGTGGCATTTGCACTGTTTGTATTTTAAGTAATCATTGAATGGCATGAAATATTACTTAAAACTAACTGACAGAAAAACAGCAGTGTATGCATGTAAAATCAATGCAGTGACAGGAGCTTCAGGAAGAAATAGGCATACATGACATAATTTTTTAGAGACACACACTGCATTATGGGCATTATGGGGCAGACTAAACAATCAGAATTATTTTGAGATGCCAGCACCCATGTAGTCAGACTCAGAAATTAGGTATAAAATATTTAAAAACCTGTAAATAGCCCAGAGTGGTGTTAAAATGTAGGAAACACTAAACCATGATGAAATAAACATGTTTTTTGAGTCTGTGGGTGCGGTTCTCCTTTAACACCCTAGGGAACATCTTGGTATCTGCACTGCATAAGGACATTGATCTATAGTTAGTGAGATTATCTCTGTTCCCCTTCACATTATACAACACTGTCCCCATAACCTCATATACTGACTTCAGCACTTAAAGTCTTTGCACAATCTTAGTAATTAACTTTGTCATACTTTCTTTCCCCTGAACTCCCACTGTCTAATAAAAGTCAGTTGAATACCCATCTGGCCCTCTAGCCATTCCACCCTTTTTAATGTATAATAGCATGTTCCACCTCTCCAATACCTATCTTTCTATTCAATGAGTTCCTGTCTTCCCCTCCTAGAAGTTCCCCTACACACCATACAAAATTTTCATTGTACTGAATTGTCTATCTGTAAAATTTGCATAAAAAAACATCTTCCTTGTATCAATTTTCACAACCCCATCACCTATGACTTCTTCCTTTGATCTTTAATTTTCCTCAATATTGTCTTGATATCCACTTCCCCTTTAACATACCATCATACTCCACTGCTGACCAACTCCATTTTTAGCCTAGATTTCAATGATTCCTTTAATCGTTTATTTATTGCCACTGTCTCAATTTCTGCCTTTGCCCCCTCCCCTTCTTGCTGAAACTACCTCAAATGTCTCTCTCTCTCCTGTCATCCCTTTTGTTTCTGAACCCACCCAGTCAAACCCATCAATCTATCCCTCCAGACTGCCTTGAACTTAATTCATTCCAACTTCTCCACTATACACCTTTTCCCTACCACTTCCTCTACCATTTCTTGCTTCCATTTAATCAGCTCTCCATCAACCCAAAGACATGATTCCAGCCTCCATTTCATCCACTGTTTTTCTCCTGCAGTACCACTACCACACATTCACTATAGTGTGTTCAGATAGTTTGAGCTCCAAACTTCTATCATATTGCTTGACATTTCCCTAACCACTGAATCCTGTGCAGCTTACTGACCTATTTCTGTTTATTATATGAAAATATATAAACCAGATTCCTGTTCCCACAGCTCTGGCACATTTGTCATTCTCCATTAATATTTTCTGCCTAGCACTATAAAATTCTGCTGTATCAAACAACATATCCCACTGCGGGTGCAGCACCATATTAAAATCTCCCTCCTACAATCATTTTATCCCATCTATCATTTCCTTGTCCATTACCCTAAGTAACTCTGGCACAACCTCATCCTATCCCTGTTTGGTCCATATATTGCCCCAAGCACTACCTTTTTCACTTCATGTACACAGTACCACACTACGCATCACCCCTTCTTGTCTTCAGTTGATATACCACCTGACACTGCAACAAATCAATGAACAAAAAATCTCATTGCCTTTCATCACCATTAGCACAATTAACTCCCCAGATAATGAAAACCTTTCTATACTAATTTCCTCACCTACTTTTTTCCCAGTTTCAAGTTTTTGATCATTACCACATCTGTCTGGTCTGTAGCCAACATTATCAACTCCTTTTCACTTGTAATTGGATTATTTATAACACCCAAATAACAAGTCCAAACTCAAACCCGCTACTTTATCCCCCCTCATCTGCACCCTTGCACTACTCCTGCAGATCTGCAGGTCAGTGATCCTCGGGCTAGGCTATATTACCGTTTTGCACATTTACCTTCCCAGAACTGTATAGTGCCACTCACTATCAATAGCTGCTTACTACCAGCCTCATCTCCTGCAATAGCCACTTACTACCAGCCCCATCTCCTGCCATAACTGTTCACTACCAGCCACATCCCCTGCAAAAGCTGTTTACTACCAGAACTGTTTTCTTCAAAAGCTGCTCACTACTAATCCCATCTCCTCCAATAGACGCTCACTACCAATCCCATTTCCTTCAATAGCCGCTCACTACCAGACAAACC
This sequence comes from Protopterus annectens, assembly GCF_019279795.1. Classification (NCBI taxonomy): domain Eukaryota; kingdom Metazoa; phylum Chordata; order Ceratodontiformes; family Protopteridae; genus Protopterus; species Protopterus annectens. Next base: position 189,106,143 of record NC_056748.1, on the reverse strand, counting down.
TCCTGCAATAGTCGCTCACTACCAAACCCATCTCCTGCAATAGCCACTCACTACCAGCCCCATTTCCTGCAATAGCACTCACTACCAGTTCCATCTCCTGCAATAGCTGTTCACTGCTAGCCATATCTCCTGTAATAGCCTCTCACTACCAGCCCCATCCCCTGTAATAGCCGTTCACTACCAGCCATATCTCCTGCAAAAGCTGCTCACTACCAGCCCCATCTCCTGCAATAGCCATTCACTACCAGCCCCATTTCCTTGAATAGCCACTCACTACTAATCCTTCTCCTGCAATAGTCACTCACTACCAATCCCATTTCCTTCAATAGATGCAAACTAACAGACCCATCTCCTGCAATAGCCGCTCACTGCCAGACCCATTTCCTGCAATAGCCGCTCACTACCAGACCCATTTCCTGCAATAGCCGCTCACCACCAGACCCATCTCCTGCAATAGCCGCTCACTACCTGACCCACTTCCTGCAATAGTCACTCACTATCAGCCCCATCTCCTGCAATAGCCACTCACTACCAGCCCCATCTCTGGCAATAACCACTAACTAACCAGCCCCATCTCTTGCAATAGCCACTCACTACCAGCCCCATCTCCTGCAATACCCACCCACTACCAGCCCCACCTCTGGCAATAGCCACTTACTACCAGCCACATCTCCTGAAATAGTGCTGACTGCCAGCCCCCTCTCCTGCAATGGCTGCTCACTACCAGCCACATCTCTGGTAAATGGTATACCTAGTTCAATTTCCTAAAGGTAATCCAGCCTTCCATCTTTTACTCCTGCCCCCCAAGGCCCCAACTTCTACTCCTTCCACAACATAGTTTATCCTAACACCAAACCTCCTCACCCTTCTACCTTGTCTTGTACATCTTGCCCTTATAGTTTATCCTAACACCCAACCTCCTCACCCTTCTATCTTGTCTTGTACGTCTTGCCCTTTTCCCTTCTTATTCCTGACTGTCTAGCACCACCATTTTCCATGCCATCCTATTGCAACACTGCCCATCCCATATATCTAGTTTTTCAGTGGTCCATCCTCTATATTGAACAATTAATCATACATCCACTGATGCCTCAACTAAACATTTGTTTTTTTTTTTGTAACCCCATTACTACAGATTCCTTTGTGGATTGTGGAAGACTGCACCCATCCTACTTGGTCACTATAACATCTCATTCTTCCAAAGGTATTCTACCACTAAATAATTTTAGCAATATAATATAATATAATGTAATATAATATAATATAATATAATATAATTTAATATAATATAATATAATATAATATAATATAATATAATACTACACAAAGTATTACCCATGGTCACTTTTGTTCCTTAAAAAAAGTCTTTGCAATAAGTCATGCATCATGAAATATAACTTATAAACAAAGTACAAAATATTCTACATACACGCTCCAAGAGTCCTTAGGACCCTAAAACCCTGGACATTTTCATCATGATTAGAATATATTGCAGTACACCATATACACATTAAGTAATGGCAACATTCAGTCCCAACATAATATCCCTCACCCACTCACCAGCTCTATAATATATGTGACAGAGTTCCAAAAGACCTTGTTAGTAATACATCAGAATTACTAAAACATGATAAACTTATCTCATTTCACAAGCCTTTCCCATATTTCCTCAGCCTTGTAGAGCAAGCTCTGAATTCCTCACCCCTGATTTAGTACCGACTTTGCTTACATACGTTTCATAACTAGAAATAAGCAGGCACCAAATTTTGTCCATTAGGTCCATGCAAATAGCCTCTACCTTACCTCCAAAAACTAACTGCCAGTCTTAAACCTTACTGTATAAGACTAGTATAACAGATGTCATATCATACTTTCAGTTAATGAACCATACAAGCCCAACTAGTGAACACTGTCCAAAAGTCTTCCTTCGGGCCCCCTATATGGCATCTTTCCACTGCCATATTCTGGACAGATTATCCTTCATATTCTTCCTTTTGCAAACATTCAGTATTTACTATCAGTATGAGCACGCAGGCCACATCCAAGTCCAGGATCAAATCCATAAGACAGCAGAAAGCAAAATACCACAAAACAAAATGATTATGCTTGTTATCCTCCACGTATAATGCAGCCCACAGCCTCTAATCTCATGAACTCTTAGGCTCCTGAGTGCCACTCCTTCCAGATATCAGAGCACTTCAGCCCGTTCTTACTCAGCCTCAGTTTGGCTTTATCCTGCCAATCTGTGTGCTCCCTTGTACCAGCATCAACTGTTGCATCACCTCCTCTCTTAACATTTGTAACAGACCACTCTTACACAAGTCATCATACAAATCATACTCCTCAAGGGTCCCCCATTCTTTCCTCTTCTGCTCTCTGTCATTTAAAAAAAAACTATCTGAAGTTGCCATATCAAGCTGCAGACTCCTCACACTCTGCACCTGTAGCAGTAGCAGTGCCCCTCCATGTGCCAGTAGCTCACCAGGCCTCTTCCTAGTCCAGTATTGCTTCCTCCCCTTCTGGAGCACTCTGGACCACCTCCACCAATTGCATTTAATTTTAATCTCTCCACAACTCTTGCTTGTAATGAGACATTTTACAGCACCCCACAATACCAATAGCATTCAGTAGACTATTGTAACTCACTCTGTTACTCCATATTCTGCCATCCCACGGGGCCTCTCAGCATATCCCACTATGTGTACTATTTCCTATATACCAAACCTCAGGAGCTACGTCTGCTGTTAAACCATAGATCTGGGGTGAAAGTCCTCCACCATCTTCATATGGCAGCCATCTATAACAAACCCCTTCCTTATGACTGCTGGACTCACAAAGGCCACTCTTTAAAGATTTTCACATTTGGCTATCTTTCTGCCTTCTCTGACTGGTTATCTCCCACCCCAATGTGCATAATCATATGTTGGTCTAGGCAAGGGCATCTCATTTATTCATTCTCCTGCAAAACAAACTGGCTCTGGTTCCTCCACCTCCCCAGCCAGACCAATGGTTCCAGTTTTTCCCTTCACTCACAATTCTCAAAAGCCTCATGACTTTCCAAAGGGAATTGATATAAGCACACAGCCAGTAATCTAAATTTCCTGTTCTCCAACTTGCTTCTCTGGTTGTTGAATCTTTAAATTAGTCAGCCCTACAGCATTCTGAGATGCAGTGATGTTGCACTGCACTCTGCTTTCAGTTTATCTGCATTGGCTGAGAAATGTTCCAGGTGGGACAGAATCTTGTCAAGCTTTTTCTTCATTACTGCAATCACCACCACTCAAAAAAACTAACTTCCCTGGTATTTTCTACTTCTTTGCCCTCAGAACAGACACCCAAACTGTCATTCTACCTGCACAAAACTGCACTTTCTGCCATACTGCAAATGGAATGACAGGATTAGGCATCAATTATAATAAATGGCTCTACAGTCCCCCCCACCACACACACACGCACACACTCATGCACACATGCACACGTGCACACGTGCGCACGCGTGCACACACGCACACACACAATCTTGACATTTAACCTATTACTAGATAATTTTCTTAAAGCACTAAATGTAGTTGCTCAGCATGATCTGTTTTCCTCTGGTGCTAACCTGCACTCATTAGAATACAAGACTGTATGTCGGCTTTATTTTTTTTAATTTTTATGTCATGTAGATATTTAGAATTTTTTGTAATATCTAAAGGGTAGAGTTATCTGTGTGGAAAGATTACCACTTTATTCCTGCACTCAGTCTGGCTTTTGTAAACTATAGCAATAAACTTCCCTTGTGAGGTGTTTCTTCATTGATATAGGCAGGTTTGGCATTAAAGTTAGTGCAGAACTTGTGAGGAATATTGTGGGGTGAGCTCTATCTAATTTTACAAGGTGAAGAAACATGGAAGATATCACGGAGCTTCCAACCAAACTTTTGGACATGGATATTGTGCTCTAAACAGTTGTGGAAGCTACTGAAACCATAAGAATGGCACAAATAGAGCAGCAAACCTCAAACAGAAAAGTTCCAGTAATCATCTGTGAAACTACAATCAAATTATGTCTGTGGGTGTAGTCTACTGGGACTGAGGCCATTGGGGTGAGATATGTCTTTTAGTTTATGTTGTGATATTGGTTGTTCTGTTATACTCAAAATTGCTTTAGGAATAAATTTGACTCAAATGTTTAATTTCTGTGGTGCAACATGGCAAAAGCTACTGTTTGTCAAATAACATTTTGATTCACTCTTGAGTGTGTATCTTTAAGTGAAGACTTGCATTGTTTATGTTTCAGTGTATCAGCTATTGATTTGTCACAAGTGATACTCAATACCTTCCCTGAGGTCAGGCAACTTAGAATAACAGAGAATTGTAAGTTTTTGTGGTTTGTCACTTTTACATTCTGTCTGAGCTTATACAGCCTTGGAATTGCTATATTTAGAGAGGGATGTAAGGGCTTACACCCCATAGTAACAGCCTTTTTAGACTAAGATATGTGTTTATGTTATTGCAAAGTTTAGACATTTGAGTTTTAATTATATGAGACTTATTGTCTTATTATATACCTTACAGTGTACTCTGGCCATTATACTGCAGGCTAACTGGGCATAAATTATACATCTTTTTATCATTTAACCAACATGGTGTATGCCACTCCATTCCCCCTGCTTCCAGCTCCTTACATTTGGAAAGATATATGTATTAGTATGAAAGACTTGTATGTTCTCTGACCCCCCCCCCCCCAATAACTGAAGCTGAGGTACAGTTAATAACAATTATTGGATCATCTGGTTTGTGGTGCATATAACCCAAGCTACTGGTCTCTGGGATATGCAGATATATGCAAACTGACACTCCCTACATGCAGCAGTAACAAGCAAGTCTGGCTCTTACATCATACAGAAGAACAAAAATAAGGTAATTAAGGCTGAGGAAAGGAGTCACTGGGTGAGACCATGTAGGTAAAAAAGAAAAAAAGAAAAGAAAAGAAAAGAAAAGAAGGGTTTGGGACATATTGGGATATGCATAGAGTGTACATCAAGCACAGGTAGTCCTAGTGAGCAAAGGTCGAGAGATACAAAAATATAATGTGAACAGCATAAAGTAAACTTGACCACCATGGCTGGAACATGCAACACTTTTAATAGAAAAACAATAAAAGCCAATAAAAGAAGGTAAGCACTTTCACGGCTGATAGCTGCTTCTTCAGACCATAAAACAACAATGAAAGTGCTTCAATACTTAAAATATAAACTGACCAATCAAAAAAACAAAACAAGTCACACATCTCCTACTACAGATGAGGTAACCTGAACTCTTTCAGAGTTCCATTCATAAAAAAATTCATTCATTAAGAGGTAACCAATAAAATCAATGTCTCAAGCCATGTGCTCACAAGACTGGTTTGATAGATAAAGTGTCATTCAAACCAGGAGGCAAATCAGCTTTAGGTAAAATGATCTATTTCATCTCAGTACATTCTGTATTATTCTTAATGTCACCCCCCTCTAGTGGTTCATTCAATAATCTCTAATACAGTAAATTTAAAACAATGTGCAGGGCCAAAGTCAATAGCATGTCTAGCTAAAGCATTCATGGATTTCTTATTCCAAATGCCACCTATATGTTCTAGAATACTCTATTTCAACATCTGTTTTTTTTCCAAAACTACTGCTGGCTTGGCTCACATTAAAACATTTGCAATCAGCATTAAACACAAAATAAATATGATAATTCAGAGAAGGGTGTTAATGGAACTCATAACCCAAATATATTTACATGCATGACAGGATCAGAATGGAAAAGTGCCAGTGCAATCAGAGTGGACAGATCTGACACATTTAGATCATTTGTAACATACTTCACATTTTAATGATTTGTTGTTATGAAAAGAACACTTGGGTACAGGTACCAATCCCTTCCTGATCATATTGTCAGGCATAAGCACTGGCCAATTCCTATTTATGGTCTCACATATCACTCCTACATTACTGGAATATGCAAGCACAATGCAAGGGGTGGCAGTGGTATCCCTCATCATACAGAAGTACTCAAAGCAGCTACTGAAGTACACCTGATGAGGGCTACCACTGCACAATAATACTTCAAAGAACCTGATGGAGCTGCATCCTCTTCAACTGTTAGGCATACTGCCTAACAATGTCTGAAGAAGTGGCAATGGTAGCCGTGAAAGCACTCACAGAATAAACATTTGTATTTATGTTTCTACCTTGCCTTGGTTTGCTTTACCAGTATTTTTGGATTATATTTCTCATTATTGCTGCTGTTTTTGTGGCAAAATCATCTGGTGGTGCATCTGTTCCTCTGGTGGGACTCTGAGGTTTTTTCTTACATAACCATACCTTATTGCTTTACCTCCTTTACCACAGCACGTCAAGGTAGGCCGGTTCCAGCTGATCCCCTTACCTTGCCTCAACTGGCCATGGCAACAGGTCCTAGCACATCTGGGACCCAGAATGGTGGCGATCCCTCTGCTGCCCCTATACTACCTGCACTTTCGGGTAGTACCACTCCAGGAGATGTGGCTCAGTCCGCCTCTGAGACCAGTGGCAGAGGGAAAGTAGTCACCTGGGATAAGCTACCAGTCTTGGTACATAGGATAGCCCACTGTGACTATGACCAATACCTGCACTGGATTGATGGCATGCTGGCCACCATGGTGGGGCAGCCATGCCCTGGTGCCTAGCCTCCAGCACAGCCACCCTCGGGGCAGTGAAGGACCAGTGACAACGGTCCCATGGGTGGGGATGTGAGACACACTGCTACCATCTGGAGACACATGGGACTCGAAGTCTACAACACTCTCCCTATACAAGGTATTCACCCCCCTCATGTGTCCCACACTGAACCTGTCTTCTGTCTTGTCTGTCTTGTCTGTTTGCAAATGCATCCTCACCTAGCTAAATTATCTCGCCCACATGTACCTATGTCCCTTCCCCAACATTCCATTCTCACCTTAAAAAAAATGTGCACCTGTCTCCCCAAAACAAATATCATCCCATAAATAGCTCTCCAATTTACACACATGTTCACTGGACACACGTAATTTGGTCCAATTGGCTTAACAAAGTAGTTATGTTGTCCTCACCCCTTTCTCTGGGGTTTGAGAATCCAAATTCATCTACAAATCTGTCAAAGTGCACAGTCTCTGTACCAGAAATGAATAGCTATGGTTCTTTCCTACACCCATGCTGCACATCCCTCCCTGCCTTTCAATATGTTTTCCCCCTGCTTGCCCCCATTTCACCACTTTCTTATCTCCTCTTTTTTCTTTTCTTTATATTTTTTGCGTGGCAGTCTGCAACACACTGTGATGTGTCACATCACACAGCTTCATTATGCTTAGCTAAATATAGCTATAATGAGTATATGTGTTTCTAACATTCTAAATGACACATACAAAATAAACACCTCTGCCATGTTTCGAACCCAGGCCCATCACATCTTCAGCACACTGCATTAAGCGACCACTCCATGTGAATCTTACTTAAAACAGGTGGTTTACACAAAACATAATAATGGCCAATTACAGTTATTAGGCGTGTTTCAGCAGACCTGCACGCCACACCACACCACACCACGCAAACTGGAATAAACAGTAATGGAAAAATGGGTCTGTACCTTGGATTCTGGTGCAATAGTACACCACTAGACAGCCAAACACATGATACTGGAAGTAACTGAGGTCTGTGATAGCAGGTAAATGTGCCCTTTTATCAGCAACATGTAGAAAGTCACCTGCTAAGGCATTCATGGCAAAATACATGTTCAACTCGGACTCTAGTGCAGAAATACATCCATATAAAGCCATGTACATACTGATGGATGTAGAAAATGTTTGTCACACCCTGCATGTGTACACATACATCTTGCAAGTACACGTGCTGAAGCAGTGGCTCAGTAGTTCAGTCTGTTAAATGACTTGCATACAGTACATTTTGCCACACACAGTCCTGGGTTCAAATTCAGTGTTGTACTGTATTTCAATTACAATATTGTGAAGACAGCAATTAATGGATCACTAATATACTCTTTATCCACACAAAGCATTTTAAATTAAATAACCACTTTTCAGTTCTTGAAGTTGTGATGTCTGTGCACTGGCCCTGTAATCAAGGAGCCTCAATCTCACCACTAGCACCAGTGAGGAGCATTCGGATTGGGAGGATAACAAGTACACACACAGTAAAGTACAATTTCCCTTAAGAGTACACAGAGATCACAGTCAGTCTGGGGATGGCTTCTCCCTTTCTTTCCAGATCCCCAATAAGACTCCCCACTGGCACAGCTATATGGTTCAAATCTCAGCTGAGTGGTCAAGCCAAAACCTCCATCACCCTCTCTGTCCAACCAGTGCTTCATGTTCCTGCCCAAGTATCTGACACACTTTGAGATATGATTTATTTACAAACACACATACACTCCTGGGGAAGGCTGGCACAGATTCACTAGCTATGCCCCCTTCGGACCAGACTACGAGGTAGAAATCACTGCCACCAACTACTCTTATCAGCTACTCTAAAGGCCCTTACCAAAGGGTGTTCAATTCTACTGTGCAATGGTACTGTTATCCAAATAGTAAGTGAGACAAACAGCAAGGCTATTGGAGTGGCTGATACAGTATTACCAAATACATGCAAGTAGCCTAAGAGCTTACATTATCTCTACATAAAACAGCCACAGTTCAAATGTTTAAATATATTTAATAATAAATAATAAAAACACAAGACAATACTTATTAACTCAACACAATGACATTAGAGAGTTCAGAAATCAAATGAAATACTTTAAAATAACATAGTAGGACAGTCTCACATAAATATAGAAAACATCCAAACTAATCTTACTGTTTCTATCTCTAAGAGAAATCACTGTTCTAAATATCTTACTTTCAGAGCAAGGCAGAATGCTGGTGAGCTGATGTGTTCAGGTTCAGACACAAATATAAAATGCAATTCTTTCTTTCTGAGATAGTCCTTAAATTGATAATACACATTACTGCTGAGTCATTTCAGATTATATCATTCTTGTCACTTTTGATTTAGTTCCCAGGCTAACAGAACTCAACATTTTAACATTTCTTTATGATCTGCATCTGCCAGGAGGGAACAGCAATAAAAGACAATTTACATGTGAAACCTAGTAGTTATCTCTGTCTTAGGACAATAGAACGAATTTCCTATCCCAGACATCCTGTCTCCTAGCTTGAGATCACACACGGTCATAAATTCTTTACTTATCAGCTTTCTTCCAACAGGGTGCACTGTGGTTGTATTTTTGAAGCTTAGCACATAACGCAGTTTTCTTACTTTTGTGAAACCAGCCTGTGGAACATATTAATATTTACAATGACATAGAATTATTTACAAAATTCTATTTAGCTAGGCTGGCAGCCTTCACAGAAGTCACAGGCCTGCAGGTAGGGACACATGTCACATATCCATTTAGCAGTACTATATGTTGCCTAGTACTCTGTTATTGACACAGTTGTCTAACATATGTACCTTAAATACATACCTTAATTGGATTTTAAAGGGTAATCTCACCCTGACACTAACTCTACAACAAGACTGACACAGCTGATACAGATACACCTACAGCTTGTTGTCCTCCAATGTGTTCACACTTTCTGCCTATGTCTACTACCTGCAGCAGCAGCTGCAGCCTGTGGTGCAGACAGCTCTATGTAAAGGTTTCTGCTACAGACCTACCTTCTGTGAAGATGTAGTCTACTCACCCCAGTAGTGTCCATCTCAATAGCTAAGAAAGGGGCCCAGGTCTACATGAAAGCCTTATATATTGCACATTGATTGCATATCATTGGCTAATGATAGTGCAATTCAGCTGCTTTGGCTACAATTAGCATTTCAGAACCACAGATTAGTTTAGAGGTAATCACCTGCTGATGGAGGGCATGTTTAAAAGGCAGGCAGCTGGCTATGGAGAACCATTCTGTATGAGACCTTGCTTACACAGAGCACACCTTTGTGAAACTTTACCAGACACACAGTTCAACAGAACAATACAGTACTCTAGCAGGTATGTAACTGTTTTTTTTGTATAACAGGATTCAGATGGGGGGAGAGAGGTATAAGGAATAGGTATTACAGCAGTAAGCCAGTCACAGACCTGTGGTAATGACATGGCAGTGTTACCCTGCTGACTTACACCTAAAGGGGACGTACAATACATCAGGGTGACATTGTCTTTTGTCAGTGTGGCACACTGGTGTAGTCGGGCTCTCCCTATATAGTAGTTGTTATAGCACACTACTATTTGTCTGGCACTGCTTCTATGACATATTATTGTGTGGTCAGCTTTAGAGGGCACACCACAGTGGTCTGGAGTGTTGGGTGTAGCAGAAAATGTCATGGCAGACAGGGAAATATCTCAGTAATGGTATTATTTTGGTTGTATCCACACACGTAGTATGTTGTCACACAGCGGGTTATGCCATGTGTGAACAAGCAGTGGATAGTGCTGGCCATTTTGCCCTTGCTGTATCTGTACATCATGGAAGTCCACGTATCTGCTCCTGTAATGTGTTCCCCTTGTGTTGTCTTTCAGGAATAATGTACCACAGATGACACCCACCCTTCTTGGATGCAGAGAATGAGATAGTCTTGCAAGGTCTAAGGCAGCATCATGACACCCTGTTATCCAGGGTGAGACATATTAGGGAACAGCAGGCTGCATTGTGATCAGACCTTGTCTGTGATGTTAATGCCAGGGGCCAGCAGGGCAGGACATATGAGCAGGTTCAACACCAGGCAACCAAAATGATTAATGCTGCATGTCAATGGGCAGCAAATATAGCCAGTGATCATGCTGCCACTGGTGGAGGGCCTGCAATGGAACAACTCTCAGCCACTGAGGAATTCCTGGCATACCTAGGCACAGCCAACAGCTGCCAGACATCCATCACACCGTACATTGTGGAGTTGGATGCCACAGTTTCCACAAATGAGGAGCGTGCAGTTAAGCTTACTGTGATCAGCACTGTAATATTGTAGCAGTCAGTGTGTCAGTTTGTAGATACTTTTATGTAGGGTTTACATCTTTGTTCTTTGGGGGACATAACTTCAAGTATACACTCATATGCAGATTGGGACCAATACAACAAGTAAAACAGTAGCTACTGAAAATGTGAGATATATGAACGTAGTACCTTGTTGTGCTGCAACATGCAGTGGTACTAACATTACCCCACCCTCAACTTTTCACAGGTCCATCAGGTATTACCCGAGGCTGTGGTACTGCCCCTGGTAAGTATGACACTTGTTTTGTTAAGGAACAATTGTAGTCTAGTATGGCTAAGGGCCAGAATAATGCCCTATGTACACATAATTATGTGTGCAAACAGCATAGTAATTTTTAAATGCCATTCTGGAAGAGATTCCTAAGGTTTGAAAAGGGGGGGGGGTAGTCACAGGACTGTAGTTCAACAAACAGATGCAATTTGGCAGTTACAGGTAAGAGCAGATAAGGCTCCTGGTTTAAATGAGGCAAGGAATCTAAATTGCCTTTTAAAATACAACAGGTTGAAGACAAATACATTAGGAAGTGAAATGTGTGTTTCCATATAATTGTGAAGGGAGTTGTACTGGGTTTTATGTGTTGTTTTGTCAATTATAGTGTCATACTGAGTAAGTAAAAGGTAAATATTACTGGTCATGTCTGACTTGATTTACTTCAAGTGATGGTTATAAAGGTCCTGAGCTGAATTTGGATTGTGTTCTGAGGTAGTGCTTTGTGGACAAAGTTGGAGAAGGAAGTTCTTTGACCACTAATCCAGTTGTGGGTCTTCATTGTTATGAGTCTTGGATACTTTTCATACACAATAGTGCAGGTATTAATGTACTGAATTTTCATTCTTATTGCAGGTGACTTTGTGGGTTTATAGTCTGTCCCCTATACAACTGATGTTAGTGTCTCCTCAGACACTGATGATGATGGTGGCCACAGTGAGACACAGGGGGGGGGGGTGTCAGGCTAAATCTGTCCCAGAGGTAGACATCACTCTTCTGCCTCATTGTCACCACACACAGTTTATATGCCCACACATACCCCATCCCAAGAGGCCACATATGCTGGACAGTAAGAGAGTGGAGATATTGAACAGGAAAGTGTGGCAACTATGGCTCCAGTGAGTGTGGGCATTGGCCATAGCCAGAGAGCTGGCAAGGTCCCAGATAGGTGGATTGACAGGGGTGCTTTTAGGAGGCCTGCTGTTGGTACACCACCTGTTGCAGGTGTCATATCACGGGTCACCTGGTGCATGTTTTGGGCCATCATGGAGGCACAGGTACATTCTGAGCAGAATACCAGGTGTATGCTTAGGGTTATGGATGCCACACAGTCTGATATCTGTGGCAGCCTCCACTGCATTGCAGATACTCTGGATTGATTCAGTGATGCAGTGGACAGATGGTGTGCTGAGACAGTGTCTGTCTTGGACAGCACATTATCTGTGCTGGAACATGTGGTTGGAGTTGAACGTTGGACCCATGGACGTAGGTCAGCAACACCATCTGCTAAGAGTCCACATGACTGTGCACACTCATGCTCCTGTAGTGGCAGTACATCCAGCTCTGCAGAGAGGAGTGTGCTGTCCACACCACGATGTGGCAGGCCATGGGCTTGTGGTCTTGGGCAGTCCCATGTGGGACACCATCCCAGCAGACAGCAGTCATCATGATATATTAGCACCACTTCTGACCTTAGGCATGGAGGTGCCAGTGCAACTCCTGGCAGAGCCAGTTCCCATGTTTGGGGCTGGAGACGGTGAACTGTTAACTGTACCATATATGGTTTAAAGCTGTCAAACATACACATGTATAGGGCTAGCACTGAGCTTGACTGTGTATACGCACACACGCACACACACACACACACACACACACACACACACACACACACACACACACACACACACACACACCACTATCAAATGCAAGCCACCCACAGACACACAGAGCACCTCTCCATGGTCCTTCATACATGCTCCCCCCTGACTCAAACACATGCTGTCTACTGTTTGGGCCAGCCTAGGCCTCCTGGTTACCCACACAATACCCTGTGAAAGTGATGATACCTGTTCCACATCCCTGTCATCTTTGACATCAATGCAGGGAAATGAAGCTATGGGTCTGATGCACAGACTGATATTACTTAACATGTACTTGTATAATACAGTGTTGGTTCAATATGCCACTTGTAGTGGTTAATGAGAGATACTGTATGCTGGCATCTGTCATGAGTATGCCACATACATTTGTGTACCTTATGTGGTCTTTATGTTGTATGTTGTTGACTTGGCTGTATAGTTACACAATGACAGGTGTGTCATGGGCCTTTTTATGTTTCTGTTACAGGAGTCTGTTGAGATATCCTATGAATACACAGCATAAATAAAGCAGCACAGGATGGCATGTCAGCATAGCAGACATATGTCTTCACAACGTACAGCACTATAACTGCATGACTCCATAGGTTCATATGTGTATAACAGGCTAACAAGGACAATGTTGGCTTTTGGCATGCCATACATCCCTAATCTGTGATAAGGTCTGCTACCCTTCATAAGTGCCACCAGGATTTTGATGGATATGAAAAGTCTACATATATCCTGTGTCCAGTACCTACAGTTGCCCAGCAACAGTTATGATTGTTGTATTCTGCATCCCAATGTGTAATTTGCATATGATATGGGTCACAGCAGATGTGTGCATGACATGCATGGGGGGCCTGTTTCATGTAGGGTGTAATGTCTGTGTTTCATACCTGTCTCACCAGCATGTACTATGCATACCACATTGATGATGTTGTGTGCACCACAGGTGAGATGAGTTAGCCCTCTGTATACAGTGGGAACTGACACCTCTCTGTAGGGAGCCATACACATCCCCACCAAAGCAGTTTAGAGACAGACTACACTTGTATGGTCCTGACATGGACTCCATAGGACATGTTCTCTACAATGTGTATTGGTGTACCTTGGAACCTCTGTGGCTGATACAGTTGTATGATATGCCTGTGTAATGACATGACAAGGGTGCCATTGCACACGATGATAGCTGTGATGACTGCCACATTCAGTATACCAGTGACAGTCTGGGATGTACGTCCCATACCTGTTGGTATTGGCTGTAGAACAGTGAATGCATCCACATTTTTCCAACCAGTGACAGTTGAAGGATACAGTACTCTCTGTGTTTAATTGATGCATCCCATGGTTCCATAACATGTTGTAAAATGCTCTAACAGGCTCACACAAATACATGGCTACACTGAGGCTAGCACCACTTCCAGTCAGTGCATACAGGACATGCCAAGGCACTCAAACAGTGCAGGTTGGCTGTATGTAGGTGTGAACACTTACCTATGCAGTGGCACATACTACAGTTTACAGTACGTGGAGCATGCAGCACACCTCATGTCTGGTAATACTATCATTTTAGGACATATTATGCTTGATGACATAAGCAGGCCTTGTGTGGTCAGTCCTTTGAGGGGATGCATCACCTGCTACAAATAAAATACTGCAAAACCCTACATATGTCTAGGCTACCAAGGTTATGCCATAGGGATATGTACGCACGCACCAAGGGGGCTGGAGTGAGATCAGTACCCCTACCTATCTAGTCTTATACACTATAAATCACAGTACTTATCACATGCACCATGGCTTACATCTGATATTACACTGTCAACTGGTAGTCTTAAGGTGACTGACATCATCAGACCTTGTAGAAGAGGGCAGTGTGGAAGACAGTAGCAAGTTACAGGGCCAAAAAGTGCATAACCATTGCGGGTGGATAGCCCATGTGGGCATGTCAGTTCATTTGCAGGTGGATACACACACACACACACACACACACACACACACACACACACACACACACACACACACACACTGACACAGTCATGCACCAAGTAGGCTGGAATGAGATTAGAATCCCTACCTATAAGGCAATGTGGAAGCCAGCAGCAAGTTACAGGGCCAAAACGTGCATAACCATTGCAGGTAAATAGCCCATGAGGGCATGTCTGTCCATTTGCAGGTGGATACACATACACACACACACACACACACACACACACACACACACATACACACACACAGTCATGCACCAAGTGGGCTGGAGAGAAGTTAGTACCCCTACCTATCTAGTCTTATACACCATAGATCACAGTACTCATCACAAGCATCACATGTTAAGTCTGTTATATGTGTGATTGCAGACACAGAGGTTCCAAAGTACACCAGTACACATTGTAGAGAACATGTCCTATGGAGTCCATGTCAGGACCGTACATGTGTAGTCTGTCTCTGACATGACACAAACCAGGCCTGTGCTGACCAGCATTTGTGGCCTGCAGTGTGATATTGTTTCATACTGTTATATGCATCTAGTATCCTAGCAGTGGGATAACTGTAATTATCCTAGCTATATCTGAACAGTTACCAGTATGGCCATATGTAGCTGCTTGCAGTTACATAGGCAAACCTGTGGGCAGTGACAAGTTGTCCTGTCCATACATGTATTGACAACATTATACATTACAACACCTGCTCACCTGTGTCTGTCTATGTGGTGACATCTAGCAGGCACAGGGGTCTGTGGCTAAGTGGAATTTGTACTGTTGCACCCTTTGCTTGGATCCTTTGAGCAACAGTATGGCTGTGTGATAGTGGAAATTCAGTGACCATTATTAGGGTATGTCGGAGAATACAGACATTCAAACACATATTCTTGTACATAAGAGGGATGTATGTATAACTGTAGCTGTGTGTGTGTGTGATATGTATATGTGTTATATAGATGCATGGGGGTGTATGTATTATTTTAATATATTTAGTTATATATATCAGTACATATTTATTTGATACTACATAGCGATAGATATACTATGCATGTGAGAGAGACAGATAGTGACAGACGAATATGCATACGTATATCTGTAAGTATAGACATTTATACATAACAGGTCATTTTGATGAAGGGGCAACAGGATTGCCCTCATTTTAACTAAGTGTATGGGCATGCCCAGTAGGACTGTCAGTACTTATGAGGTGACTCCAGTCCACACCTACCTGTATTCCAGTCCAGGATTTTGTATGTTACAGACATTAACACCCTCCTGCCCCATTTCTGTAGTACTGCACTTCACTCAAAATGTCCACAACATTCCCCAGCTGTCTACTGTACTAAATATGTGACTGGGGTTGGTAATGTTAGACCACCAACAGGCTGACAGTCTGCATACCTCTCAACTGTCCTGATTTCCACAGAATGTCCAATGTTTAGTCAGTTCTTCATACAATTGTGGTCTTCTGGTGAATTATTGAATACTGATGCCACTACATTATACTACTTACAAACATCCCTGTTTCAGATGTTACATCCTTCAGAACCTATGTAATAATTCAATAATTTTACTTTCAGAGACTTTCTAGCTTTATGCAGGCAAAATTTGAAATCTGTCCCTTTGTTTGAGACTTTGTCCCCCATCCTACTGGCTTTGTCCTGATTTCTTGCACTGAGAGGTAATACAGTCTATGAAAACACCAACATAGTACTACCTCACATGCAAAAGATGTGAATAATTCCAGATTAGAACCATCACCCATGCTAGCTTCCCTAGTCCACTGAGCCACTCAGGTCACCAGACAAAGAGGAGTCATTTATCACGCAATCAACAGCATAAATATGTACATTGTTATCCTGCATGAGGAGAAACATACAATGATGAGAGCAATATGTGTTACAGACCTGAGATTGGCTGGTCTACTGATATAACATGGCTGATTTTCTCTTAAAGCAGTTGTATGGGTACACTGCTGTGTTGGAGGTGGGGAACAATGGAACATGATCTGCTGGGATATACAGTAGTCCAAATATAATGTGAGCCCACTATTTAACATCTCCCTTGACTGATGTAGTGCATATTCCAACCATAAGGCCTAATGAATATTAAGAAACACACACTATTGGACTGGGTATCTATAGTCCCATGTGGATGTCACATCTGTACAATTAGCCCACTATTTTTTCTTGCATAACAGCATCCTTGAAATTGATTATATGTATAGATCTGCAGTCATGGGATTCCACACATATCTGCTGGCCTCACAAGACCCAAATATAGTGAAAGTTTTGACACGAGGAGAATAAATCTAAGATGACTGCTCTGCTTAATCTATCAGAAGCTTATCAGCATCAAGCAGGAATGGAAATCAAACCAGAAGTAGATAAATATCAGATAGCAACTGAATGTGCCAAAAAACAAAAGAAAGAATATAAGGTGAAGGATCAGATGAGAAGGCAAGAAATGTGGAAAAAGCATAAATATAGTTGCAAGTATAGAAAACTTCTGGAAGAACCTCATGTTGATCAGGAAAGAACACAGGAATGGCTAAGGAGAAGTGAATTCAAACCAAGAGATAAAAGGCTAATATTGGTGGCCCAAGAGAGTGGGCTGCATACATGTTGGTTTATAAAGTCCATTGAATATGTGGGAGAAACAGACAAATGTAGGTTTTGTAAAACCAAGCTGGAAACAGTTGCACACCTCGTTGCTGGTTGCAACATACTAATGGCAGAAGGACTGTATACTGAATGGCATAATAATGTGGCCAGACTGTTACACTGGGGATTGAGCAAACACTATGGTAGTGAAGTGGCAGAAAAACACTAGAAACATGAGTCACAAAGCATCATAGAAAATGAAGAAGTCTACATCACATGGGATCATCCATTACTAACAGTTCAAAAGGTAAATGTTAGAAAACTGGATATAGTAGTCCAAGAAAAGAAGACAAGAGTAGCATTGATAATTGAAATTGCCACACCCAGTGACTACAGTGTCTTGTGTACAGAGAGACACAGTCATAAAATATCTGCAGGCAGAAATGACAGCAATGTGGAAGAAAGATACCCAGACAGTTCCAATAGTAGTAGGAGCAACGGGTGTTGTAGAAAATTATTTACAATCGTATTTAGATATGTTACCAATCCATGTAACGCTGTACGAATTGCAAAAGGAGTCATTACTGGGCACATTGCGGGTACATGAGAAGACCACTACTGGCTGACACCAAAGGTTGAAACAATACTAATTTCATGAACTTTAATCATACTTTGACTTAGGAAAGGGGTCCATTCTCGTCATGGTATTAGAAACCCAAAAGACTTGGAGAAATTAAAAAAAATGAAATATTGCAATCCTGTCAATTAGTGTGCAGCTTTGAGACTTACCTTGCAAATGCAATAGTTGAGAGACCTGTAGCTCAGGGCTGACTCTGTGTGATGCAAGCAGTACACAACCAATACATGGATAGGTACAGGTTGTGTGGGTTGCCTGGAATCAACATGTTTACATTATGTATGTGAGTAGGAGTAAGGTGTCAGTCCATAGGGCCCTAGGCTGTCAGTGAATGTGCTATACATTGTCTCTTAGCCAAAGCCAGGGCATACTGGGCATGCCTATGTCTATCTACAGGGACATCATCAGGAGGTTCATCCTCTGAGTCCTCCTGTGACTGTGGCGACGTAGACATTGGTGGGAGCTATGTATCCCTTCCCTTTGCTGACCCTGCTGCAGCTGTTTCTGCAGGATCATATTGTGTATCATGGCACATACTATGAACATATGTACATATGTGGCTGAAGAGTACTGCAGGGCTCCACCAGATATATCGCAACACCAGAACCGTGAGGTCAGCAACCCAAGCACATGTTCTATGATGTTACTAGCTTGTGCATCTGCTTCATTATGGCATTCTTTAATGTGTGTGTGTGTGTGTGTGTGTGTGTGTGTGTGTGTGTGTGTGTGTGTGTGTGTGTGTGTGTGTGAGCGCATTTCTGATGGGTGTCATCATCCACAGTTCCAGTGCTTAACCAGCATCCTGCACTAAATGGCTGTGCGGGATGTCCTCCCTAGCAAACATCTGGTATAGCTGTAATGCATGCCAGATATGGGTGTTGTGATAATTGCCAGGGATGCCAACACACACATTCAAGATAATGCCCTGGGCATTGCACATGACCTGACAGTTGATGTAGTGGTACCCCTTGCGGTTGACATAGATTCTACCCTGCTCACTGGGTTGAACCTTGATGTGTACATGAATGTAATATTTGGCACCCAGTACCTCAGGGTAGTGTGCTACATGGTAGAAGTGTTGCATATTTCTGGCCCTCACCTCAGAGGGTGAGGGGAAAATAAATGTGCTCACTGGGATGTGGTAGCATGGCATCCCGGAACTGGTGGAAAACCCTGGATTCTGATGCCTGTGAGACCCCCATCATGTTCCCAGCTGCTCTTTGGAAGGCACCTGTAGCTATTATCCTAAGGGCTACACATACCTTTGTTTCAATTGGAATGGGTTCCCCTTTGTTGGCTCTGGGTCTGAGATGAGGGAGGCAGAGCTCAGTGAGTTCTTGTAGTATGTCCCTGTCCACCCTGTAGCACTCTACAATCTCCAGCTCATGTAGCTCCTATAAGGTTACCCTGGGTCTGAACACTTTTCTACTTCTCTGCCTAGGCCTACTGTCAGCAGCAGTAGCATTGACTTCAGCATCTAGCACATATAGATGCAGAAGGGGTCTATATTTCAACCATGAAAAGTCAGTTCAGTGGATGGCTTTTACATCGAAAATGCCATTCTTCTAAGTTGATCTTGTGGAAGGCTGCGCACCCCCACCCCCTGCTAATTATACATACCAACTCTGAGATCACACTACAGTGAGGAAAGGGCAAATTTCTGATCTACACTATACCACAATCTCACTATAACAGTTCGCCAAACAACATTTTTGATGTAAAATGCCGTTCGCTGAACTGATCCTTCAGACATGTAATATAGACCAGTGCAGAAGACCTACAGCAGCCCTGGCATTCTTTCACTTAAAATTCCCAAATCTTTCATCTAATGGTGCAGAGTATGGGTGAAAAATCAGACTGTAGGGTGTATACATACTTTACAGTGCTCTGCTGTAGGTGCTGACTCTGTGATTGGCTACCTGTAATGCATTCCACTTGTGTAGTATATCATTAACATTGTTTACTGGCCCTAGTTTAAGTTAAACAAGTGTCAAAACTAATACATCATTGTTTTTTAAATACTCTCATCAATTTGACACCCAGGTAAACAAAGCTTAGTAATCACTGGACACCCCCCCCCCCTAAACTTTCCAGGCTCAGCACAGTGGCGTCCCACAGGTAAACATAGTTTAGAAATCAGTGGACACCCCTCCCCAAATTTACAATGCTCAGCACAGTGGCACGCAGTGCAAATAGGCACAGCTAAGCTCCAGTCAGCTTAGCAGATCTTCAGCACACCCTCTCCTGAAGTAATCTACCACCTCTGTGGATATGATAATGGTTTTCTACCTACACGGAGGGGATATACAGACATGAGTACCCCATTTTGCTATTCAGTAGCTCTACCTCATTTGCATAGGGATTCATGCTTACAACCTGGAAACTACACACTTCCAAGCCCTACCACATTAGCAGCAGCACCAATGTACCATTGTAGATGCTTCACAAAGGAGGCCCAGTAATATATTTCTGTATCATAATATTGATTTGTATTTTCCACTTTTTTTAATATACACACAGATATATATATATATATATATATATATGTATGTATATATATATATATATATATATATATATATATATATATATATATATATATATATTTGTTAACTGCGGCACTCTGCACAAACATGCCCAGATTATTCAAAAACAATTTTCATATTAACATATTTTCCTGTAACTTCTATGACATGCGGTAGATAGTTTTGCTCATTTCTGTCTGTGGTATGCCATTTCTGTCTATCTATCTACATTTTTACAGCCCCCTTTGACTGTCTAAATTCTTGTGCACAGAATTGTTTTGTGTACACTATGGACACTGACACGGGCTTTGCAGGGCTGCCTGTCTGCTTGCTGAATCACTCTACTTGCCTCATTTGCCTAAGATTCAGCTCTTTATAAGGTTATTTCCATGCCACAGAACTTCCCATGTTGGGGCATGCATGCTTGCTGCCCAGCAGTGCTTATTGAATTGCACACCTGCTTACTTTCACGTTAGCAGCATGGCACAATGCCTACGTGGAAAAAAAGTCTGTGTAGTCATTATTAAATTCCCCCTTGTGTCTATTATTGGAAAAATATATTCAAACACTTTTTACTCCTATTGCAAGCATTACTACTTTATGGAATATAGATCCCCTTGTCTTGATGGGATTATATGTAATTTTTATAAAAGTGTGGGTATGAGACAAAAATTTGTATTTCTCAATGTCTTAAATGAGTGGTTGTAAAACAGCATTACTTGTACCGAAGTAAGTGTTGGAGTTATATGATTTATTTTTACAAAGGGAGGAAAGAAGCGATTAGAAATTGGAGGCCAATAACTTTAACAAATACAGACTACAAGATTTTGTGTAAAATATTACAAGTTATGTTAAGTAATGTTTTTCTCGAAAAAGTTAATGAAGACATTTTAGGTGTAAAATGCAAAATAAGTAGAGAGGTGTTATGTAAAATCACTGATGTTACTTAAACTAAAAGGGAGGGAGTTTAAATATTTTGTAATGTTCAAAAAGCACATAACACCATTTCACAAAGTAGTTTATGGGGGGGGTTTGCACAGCTATTGCATCAGTGACAAATTTATAAAGCTTCTTGTTAGTATGTATTCTATTTTTTGGATTAGAGCCTTGGTAAATGGGTATTTAGGAAGAAGAAGAATTCAACTGTATTGGGGGGGGACAAGGCTGTCCACTTAGCAGACTTTTATTTGTCTTGGTAATGAATGCTGTAACAGAAGATTGCTCCAAGATGCCGTATTGGGAATAACATCAGTATCATTACTCCACTAGATGTATCATATGCTGATGATTTTAATGTAGTTATTAAAGCAGAAGGTTTCCTTGATTCTGTTTTAGATAAAATTAAAATAGTTTTACACCATCCCCCACTCTGGAATCATAGATAAACTTACTAAGCTGGGCATTAATCCCTACATCACTCGATGGGTTGCCAACTGGCTTACTGACAGAACCCACACTGTAAAAGTAGCCGACTCCAAATCCAGCTCCAGACAAGTGACGAGTGGAGAACCTCAGAGTTCATTCCTGGGACCGCTCTTGTTTGGCATCTACTTCTCTGAAGTACAGGCCAACACTAAGGGACTCTGGCTAACAAAGTTTGCAGATGATTGCAAACTGGGAGCCATTATTTAATCCCCAAATGATGTGGATATTCTACAAAAGGGCCTTACAGAAACAGATGCTTGGTGCCAGAGCCATGGGCTCAAGCTCAGTGCCAAGAAATGTATAGTTATCCCCTTTGGGGAAAAAACATGTACATGTGAATTACCACATAGGTGGCAGTACACTAAATACCGAAAGTGTGATAAGAGACTTAGGGACACAGGTGGACAGTAGTCTCACCTTCGATAACCACATCGCCACAACAGTCAGGAAATCCTACTATGTGGCACACCTCATCACAGTCCTTTACATACTGGAACAGAATTTAACAAAGATTGGAGGACCTGAAATTCAAAACTGCTACTCTAAGCTGCATCCATACTCTAAACCTGCCACCTACCTGCCTAGCTAAATCATTTTGCATGAGACTGTAATGCAGTTAAAACAATTGGAGGTATGAATGTGCAGGAATGGTGTACTAACAGGGATCATAGCTTATGTTTTACAAGAAGTACAACATGCTATTTCATGTATTTATGAAAATAAAACTGCAAGCATGAATGCATGTTAGCAGTGGTCACAACACAAAAAAATCAAAATACCTCTCAACTGTACAGATTTTTGCAGAATGTCCAGATTTTTTTCCTCATATTTTGGTCCGTTTTTCATAGAATTGTGGTTTTCTGACAAATTAGTGGTAAATCATTAAAGAATGAAGTTAGAAAATAGCAGCAGGCATTTGAGTTTCAGACTTTACACTCTTTATACAATTCATGCTAATGCAAAACCTGTTATTCTAGCAACTTTCTAAGTTTATAAGAGTAATGTTTAAAAATTGTCCCTATTTTGGGACCTTTGTCCCACTTTTATTTATGGCTTGGTCCAGATTTCTTGCTCTAAGAAGATGAGAGGTATGAGAAGTACAAACTTTCGGGTTCATATTTAGTTGTCGAATGACAACAATTTCAAATGCTCAGAAGAGCGAAACTGCCAAATATCGAAACTTTTATTGTGGGGGGCTGTGCACCCTCCCCCACTAAATATATATACCAACTCTGAGATTGCACTACAGTGAGGAAAGGGCAAGTATTCCAATCTTCACTGTACTGCGATTCCGCAATCCGAACTTCGATATGCGGCGGTTTTGCTCTTCTGAGCATTCAACATTGTTGTCATTCGACAACGTAATAGGAATGGTGATGTTGAGATTAGCAAAATGGTGTTAGACCAATTTAACGCATCTACACAATTTTTGCAGTTTACTTCTACATACAGTATGGAAGCAATTGCTTATCTTGACATTTGGTTAACTAAGAACAGTGAACTGAATAGCTTTGTGGCTAGTATTCATAGGAAAAACATATACTCAAATTCCTTTTTGCATTTTTCAAGTTGCCACTCATATTATCAGAAGCGGTCAGTCATCAAGGGCCAGCCAGTTAGAGCGGCACGTATTGTGTCAGGAAGAGGATTTTTGCGAAGAGTGTCAATTATTGAAAAGTATGTTTGTTCATCGAGGGTACCCTACAACTATGTTAGACAACTTAATAGATGAAGTAAAGTATAAAAGGTTGAATGGTATGTATAAACCTATTTTGGGTATTAAATTTATGCAGACAGAACAGGTGACTAACTGTGAAGTTACAACGCCTGTTAATGTGGATTACATTTCTGCCACATTAAGTAACCCAGGACCAAGGTTTATTACTACATACAACATGCATAGTTACATCTGTATAGATATTATTCAGAAGAATTGGGGTTTGTTCAAAAGTAACCCCAGTATTTACAACAAAATGGGTGATAACCCAAGTGTCACATTTAGGAGGGGTAAAAATTTGAAATCACTCCTGGAACATCAACGCCATATTTATCCGAAAACAGTAGGGACGTACAAATGTCAAAGTTGTAACTTTTGTAGGTATATACTAGAGACTAATAGGTTTACAGTGCAGGGTATAGAATATAAGTTAAAATGTAGATCTAATTGTAACACAAAAATGGTTGGTTATTTAGCTGTGTGCCAAAGATGTCCTGCTTTTTATGTAGGTAAAATGGAGCGGAAGTTCCGTGAAAGAATGTATGAGCATCAATATGCCATCAGTAAGAAAAAGCAGGACAATGCACTTGCTAAGCACATTATTAGTCACACTGAGCATAGCTTCAAATTTTTAGTCATTGATCAAATTCACTACGATATAAGGGGAGCCCCCTCACCCTTACAGTTGGAGGAATTAGAATTAACATAGCAGATCAGACTCAACGCTTACAATTTTCCAGGCTTGAATGAATCATGTTCATTAGGTAGCATATTGAAACTGAGAAGCTTAAAGAGGTGACGCTGATTTTTTTAGCAGCATTACTAACAATGGTAAGTATACTTAAATATTGTTGGTTACGTGTATTTTTAAGTTATTTTGTTAATTAATTTTTTGTATTACATTATATGTATATACTTGTTTTATTGGTTTTCATAATATGTAGTTAGACTTTAACATTTTATTTACCAGTTACTTTGCATGTCATGACAGGTAAATATCTAGTTTTTATTGTGTCTTTAAGAAGGTGGAAGACTTGGTTTGTTTTAATTGGATTGGTTAATTAGTTAAACCTGAATCTATTTATATGTGTTTTTGAATGTTAACACTTTTTCTGAAGAAGTTTGCATATAGCGCAGATGAAAAGCACTTCATTAAATCTCTTTATTCAAGCTCCGTTTGGTTTATCACTTTGACTTCTGCAGTACTTGATTTTTTGAATTTGATGTGATCAGGTCCCACAGATGCTGTCTTTTTGATGTTAGAGAGGGAATTCACAACTTGCTATTTAAAGATACACGATAGAGGACAGATGGTAGGGCTGTCATGGGGTACCAAGTATTTTTTAACAGTACCTGTTACAATTTACCATTCAGATTTCACCTATTTTCTTAACAGGAGATAAAACCCTAATCTACTCTGGCACTTTAATGTCAGTCAGAAACCAAGACAAACAGTGACAAGCATTTCAGTGGATTAAGAAATGGTCTTTATATCTTAACAAACTTTGTATATTTATTCCTCATATTTCGATACTGACCCAAAGAGCACACTTCTCCAGAAACAATTCAAGATAATTAACTCCAAAGTGAAATTTAGTTTCATGTAACTACAATAAATCAGATCTCACAGATAAGTTAAATAACTCCATAATTTATACTTCTTCATGAAGCAAATTCTCCCTTACCTCAATCTCAAAGGTTACTTAAACAAAAACTAAATAAATGACAAAAATCCAGAAACAGTTTTTACAATTACTTATTGAATCATGGTACAAACTGAAAGACAATTTTACCCCAGAAAATCATAATCACTTTGTCACCCCCAGAATCCTTTGAAAACAATCTATAATAAGGTACAAATCAAACTTCCTGAAATCCATCTGAATAGGTATCACTGTCAGGGAAACTTAAAAATTTCTGGAATGACATCAGTCTCTTAACAGGTAAAAAAATTCCAAAAGATCACACCTACTCTACCATACATTGCACACAAGAGCAGTTCTCACGATCTGAGTTCTTGGTAGAATACCCCACCTCTACCTAATCTCCCTCACTTCCACAGCATCTTACCCACACTTCCCTTCCCCTTTATTCTCTCATTCCACTTTAAGAAACTGAGAGATATCATTATTGGGCACACAAAGATATCCTTGTATTTGTCATATTCATTATTTGTTGCCTCAGTACTGTTGTCTCTGCTCTGTGCTTTCATATAACAAGATTCCCAATGCTCTATTGTGCTATATAATTCACTCACTCACACACACACACACACACACACACACACACACACACACACACACACACACACACACACACACACACTAGGGTTGCCACCTTTTCAAATGGCCAAAGTGGGACATTTTTGGAACAAACGTCAGATTTTGCAGGGCAAAATATACCCATGGCCAGTACAAAGGACAGAGCTTCACTTTTTTGCCTAAATAAAAGCTTATTCTTGTAGCATTTTAGTTGCTTATTCTGTTTCTTACAACATTTAGGTGTTTCAGATACAGAATAACTGTTTTATGCAACTATTACATAAAATACAGGAAATATTTTTGTTCTAAAATCTCAGGACATATGCAATTTTTCAGTTTTTTTTTGCAAGACACAACTGCCCATAGAGGGACTGTCCCTCGCAAAGTGGGACAGGTGGTAACCCTAACACACACACACACACACACACACACACACACACACACACACACACACACACACACACACACACACACACATTGATTTCCCCCATTCTTAATCACATCAAGTAACAATACCCACATTACACCAGTCACCCAAACCAAACTTCTAGGTGTCATCATAGATCAAAACATGAAGTTGGACTTAGACATTGCCCAAACAATAAAAAAGTACATAAAAAACTTAACACTTTTCAGATGTAAAAAATACCTTACCAACAATACTAAGACCATTATTACTAGAACTCACCTAGTCTCCACCCTACTCTATGCATCCCCAGTATTCACCAACCTCAACAAATCAGACTTAACCAAACTAAATAGCTGTTATAACAAAATAGAAACATTTGTAACTGATCTAGCTTATCGACCTCATTGCTGCCAAGCCCTTAAACAACTTGGTTAGAACTACCCAATCTGCTCACCCTTAACCAGCTTACAATTGTCCGTCAGATACTTTACCACCAGGAAAAAACACCAGCCTTACAAGACATATTGAGACAATATTCAATCATTTACTAAGCTCCATCAACAAATCACTAATGAGCATTACCAGAAGTAAGAATGTTGCCAGTGACTCCCAGTATTCCAACTATATCTCAAAACCCCCAGAACACTATGCCTCTTAATATTAGTCCACAACCAACAAAATTACCTTTAAAACCAACTATATGTGCCTACTGTGAATTTACTCACCTCCGTGGGGTACTGACCACCTTAGATTACTTACATGTAACAATAAAGGCCCCACTTGGCCCACACTTTGACTAGTGAAGGCTACTTTTCTATACATATGATGTACTTGATTATAGCCAATGTGTTTGTACAGAACCCAGCAGTTTGCATGATTCATGTTTATGGAATACATCTCAGCTGCATCACTGCTTTCTAAATGGTGACATTCTATAGGATCATTTCACCACTAAGTAGGTGCACTGTTTATAAAAAGAAATGCATACAGTGAAATTAAAGAGTGTGTCCAAATAGTGTCCCCCTCCCACGTCTGTTGCAATTGTTTTGCAGATGATGCTAGATACTCACTACAGCCATAGCTAATGATGAATCCACGTACCCTTACCAAATTCCAGTATATCACAGCACATGTTAAACTCCAAACATCGATTATATGTGTTTAGCCATCTCAAAGACTCCTTCCATTGCCTAGATTATCAAAGACTCCTTCCATTGCCTAGATTATTCTTGCAGGCCACCTCAGTATGTCTGCATCATTGCTTGCAGATTGTTTCCAGTGAGTTGTATGCTATGTAATATGGCCATGAGGAAGTCATTAGGCTTGCCACATTGTACAGGTACAGTCAGGCTATACACATACACAACTGTCATGGTAACTGCAGCATGTTGCTTATGACAGTGAGGTAGAATAGGAGCAAGAAGCAGCTGTACCACTTCTCCCTAGACAGCAATGTCACAATACATGACAAAGCAGATGAAGTGAAAATATCTAGACAAGAACTATGGGCTTTGATGAGCACACAGTGACAGTGCAGCGTCACACAGAAAAAAAAAGATATAAGCAGTGTTAATGTTAATAACAGGCTATACTAGTTAGTGCATGGTCAGGCCACAGACATCTCCACATACACCTCACAAGAGGGAGGATGTAGTTGGCAACTGTTATCCTATTATGTGCATAGGTGACTAGGAGCACAATGATGCACAGCTGTCACTACATACTGGGTTGGAGGCAATGTCACAGATGGTGGAAATAGAGGTCTCAAGATGATGGGTATTCATTGTCATCCTGTGATGTGGATGGAGTGCCAGTCACTTGGGGCTACTCTACTGGCCTGATGAAGTAGGACCTGGGGCCTCCTGTGGTAGGGATGGCAGTTAATTGTCTGACCATGACCTGAATGGAATCTGCTAGTGAGGTATCCTGCAAATGAAGCCTGGGTATCATTATCACAAGTGATAAGGGGTGGCAGACTGTCGTAAGATGTCTGACATAAGTGAGAACTGAGTATCTTGACTTGGCACTCATACATGACCTTCCTGGTTATGTACTCTGCTTCAGCTGTAGACAGCACTGCCAGTCTGTGCACTGATAGGGGCACTAGCAATCCTCTGCATGAAGGTGGGCATGGGAGTAGAGTGTGTCACAATAGACCTCATAAGGGTCAATCACAAACAATGTCCCCTTGACCTCACTGTCATCATGGAGAAGATGATAATACTAGGTGGCATCTTCATAAATACTAAATGACACAGCAATCAGCTCTGTGGTGGACTGAGTAGCTGCCGACTCTGCCTGCATGATAATTCAAACATCTGCTGCTTAACAGTGAGTAATTGGGCAGTACCTGAAAATGGTCAGTTGTGATCAGTGTACCACCCCACTAAGCAAATTTAAAATAAAACTAAACTAAAATAAAATAAAATAAAATACTGCCTACATGTCAGAAGCCAGTGAGACATGACACTGCTGAACAGGCCCTTGCACCTCTGCAAGGTTGTGTAGTGGTGGGTATACTCACATTGGAGGCTGTGCACTCATCTTCTGCCACAGCCAAAATATGAGGAGGAGCATCACTGATTCTTATACCCATGCGGAATTCCTCACCCCCATTCCCCCTCAATAAAAAATGTAAGCATGCAGACTGCATGGCTTCAGGGTTATCTGTATGTGAAGTTAAATCTTCACTCTGTACTGTGGGTGAATGCCCACACAGGATAGAGTTAGACAGTGGCACAGTATCATCTGATTATGACACATGTATTTGCATGTAATCTGCAGTAACCTGAGTTTATATCAGCTTGTTTTCATGCTCCAGCTTCTGAAAATGTCACTGCAGTCATCACCTAGTTTGTAAAAACAAATTAAAAGACACACCAGTGTCAGCATGAGTACTTGTGATTCCACTGTGGCCCTGCGGCATGCATGCTTGCTGCGGGTGACCATACCAGCTGTACCATTTTATCCTAAACTATCTCCAATGGTGTTCTGTGTTACCATGATACCTGGATGTTCCTATGACAGAACATAGGCAGTATATGATGTGGTCAGCTTACTGTGCCTGCAATGGTGTTGCTCAGTAAACTTCTGTAAGTATTGTTAAGCTGGTGCATCATACAGTTAGATGCATATGGGTTGGTCCATCCTAATGCCACTGTCCACCAAATCAAGAATGATCCCAATGTTATTTCCTTGCAGAAATGCCACAAACTCATCCAGCCCTATTCACCTACTGCTCCTTCGTGGCTCCCTCTGTGGCTGACCTCTATGCCACTATAGAATGCGCCTTTGTCTTGGCACAGCATGACATGTGAATGACATACAAACAGCATTGCTATAATGTATGATTCTGCCCACCCACAACATTGATATCGTGAACCAGTGTCTGCCACACTGTCCTATAAAGGCTGGTGAGCACCAACTGTACTCAATAGTACCAGCCATAGATCTGGAGTGCCTGTAACAGGATAGCCTATTCACCATGGATGATATTTTGTCCAGCCTTAGCCATTCACTTTAACCTCCAGATATGTAGATACCTGTGAACATAAGAATCATGCTTATAGACTATTTGCTACTGTGACCAGTTGGATGTCAGCTAAAGAAACAGGGATAACTGGGTACGACATAGTATAGGTTTAAGGGCAGCTATGGGGATATGACATACTATCATCAGAGGGACAAAAGTGAATACATGCAGCTGTTGTACCTGACAGACAGTGGTGAGCATGGAGTTTCTGTAGGGACCAACCTCTTTTTTAAAACCTATAGGTACATATATGGAAATGCAGTCATCACTAGTGCAAACATTGGGGTACACTTGAGGAAACAGAGGTGGCACAACTATGTAGTGCTGTGGTGAGAGATAGGTCAGCATATAATGTAGTAAGGTTATGCTATCTCCTTAACATGCAGCAGTAATGCACAGGAATAGGTTGTTGTGATTTCAAGGCCTACCTTGGTGCCTGTAGAATATAAATGTATATATGAGATATGGAGGTACACATTTGATATTGCTAGGCTTATGCAACCTGGATACCTATATCCTTAGTAAAGTTGACAAAGACAGCTTACACACACTTCCAAAGCACAATGTACCTCCTCAGGGCTCCTTCTAGATCCAGAAAGTGTTGCAAGGACTCTAAACAGTGCTGCCCTCTTCTTCAAAATAACTTTCCAAATCTGCATTAGTTAGCACAGAAAATAGTTGCATGACTATGCCTCCATTGTCTGTCCTATTGCCCTCCTGCCCTCTTCTTTTGTTGTGTATGACATACTTGTCCTTTTCTGTTTTTCTATTGCCCAGTTTATGTGTTTGTAGACATAGGAAATGCACACACTTGGCATTCACTACTTACGTGAAACTATGTCCACCATGTTTGGCCCACTTGTGGCAATTTCTCTGCATCTGGCTGTAGCAATACAGAATATATATATATTTTTAGATGATACAAAATAGAAGCACAGGAGCAAACCAAGGCTGACAACAAAAATCAGCATAAATCCAGCAGTCACTGAGGCTTATTCAAGCAGCAGAAATAAATGCTAGTTCAAACAATGACTGAATCCGTGCCAAAGACAAGTAAAATCCAAGGTGTTTTATTGGTAAGCGTTTTCACCCTGTAAGGGCTTTGTCAAACCATAAGAAACATCACTTCCTGTTCCTCATTAAAACTTTTCAGTATGCAAAAATAATGCATGTCAATAAAAAATGTATACAGAAAACTATATCTATATATAAACAATATATATATATATATATATATATATATATATATATATATATATATATATATATATATATATATTTGTATATAAAGGCAAATATAAAACATTTGTTAACATTCTAAAATGTGTATGTTTATCTCACAGTGAGTCTCCTATTCTTAATAATAGGTTTCAACGGAATTTTGTCATTCAGACCTGGTCTCCGGTCTGCTCTAAGTCTGATAATCCATTTTAATTCCAGTGTTTCAGAGTAATTGCATATATCCCCTCCCCTAACACTGGGTTCATTGATCTGTATAACTAAGAATACAAATAAATGTGTATTGTCACTGTCTATAATGTGTTTAGAAAGTGGTGGTGGTGCTGCGGTAGCGTTGTCACCTCACAGTAAGACGTTGTCCTGTTCGATTCTCAGCTAGAGCGTGTTCTGTGTGGAGACATGCGTGAATGGGCATACCTTCATTGAAAGTTGTGCGGCAGGACTGGCAACTCGGCATGTAAAAATCTATTGTCAATCATTAGCTGACCGGAGTTCCGCTGTGGCGACTCCTAACCGGGAAAAGCCAAAAGACAACAACACTGTGTGGAGACAGTGTATGAATGTGATAAAGGTGTTCCCTTACTCTATCTCATAGGCGTCTGTCTGTCTTGCCTACGTAGAATGCTTGACAAGCACTGCACTTAGCTAAATAAATGACATGTGATGTATTGCAATTAGCACTGAGTTGAAACCTGAAACAATAGGAAGTAACTGGGTGAATAAACTGGGAAATGATATCTACAAATTTGCAAAAATTACAACAATTACACGGAACAGTACCCACAATATTGTTCAAACACTCATTAGACTGTATAGATAGGCGAGTGTAGCAAAGTAATCTATGTTGGTTAGATTTGTTCCTATATCTAAAATAAGACTCCTCACCAACTTGGTTTATTTTATTAGTAACAGGGGCATTTGGACCGTGATAACACTTACTCTTATAGTATATATATTTTAGGCCAACAGGACGACAATAACAGCTGTGCACAGTCAAAATTTCAATGTGTCTGTGCACTACATTTTTATAATCTAGTATTTTCCAAGAATGTTTTGCGGCATTTTGTAATACAGACAGGATCGATATGCTGCATATCTGTAGTCATTGCCTAGGAATCTAGCATGGCATCCTATCTGACATGTCTGCATGTAACTGTGCTTTTTGTATGATATTATATAGTCTATGCCCCTCCACCTGCTCACTATCTACATGTTACCTCACAGGATCACTACCACAACAATTTTGTTGCTTGCATGACTCTTGCTGGTTAGTAGCTGGTTACATCTGCCTTTCCTTGCTTAATGTACAGCATAATTGCATTCTGCAACATGCTGTCCTGCATGTGTATCTTCTTGGCACATCATGCTATGCACATTCCCATAGCATTTTCGTATCCTGCCTTTGTGCATCTCATGATGCTTGATCTTCTGGCTTGCATGTCTTAGCCAGTTTGTAGTATTAAAGCTTTTTTTATTCATTTCTTTTCTAAACTATGTTTTAGTCCATTGGGGGTGGCATGGCAGCCCGAGCTTATATCGCAAATGCATAAGGCAGAGCTAATTCTGTATGGCAGGCCAGTAGATTGCAGTAGCACACATACTCACTCATACTCTACATATAGATGGTTTGGAGGGTTACCATTTCACTTGCATCATGTTTTGGGATGCAAAAGGAAACCAAAGTAACCAGCAAAAACCCATATAGACACAAGGACGAATTTCATACTCAACACAAAAGACACTCAAACAAAGATCTGAACATGCAAAGCTGGCAGTGTGAAGAAATGATGCTAACCACTGCACCATTGTGCCTCCCTAACTCTTTATTTATTTATTTTTCTACAGTCCTCGCTGTTTTCCCTTACATTGTATTATTTTTTCATATATGGCTGGACACTGATATGTGGCATATGCCTAGTCTCTGCTGTCCCTCTTCAGTCATTTACACTATGTCATCCGGCAGTACATTATCTTTTAAAGCTTATTGGTTGATGGTGGTACATCATTATGTTATCTGTGTATTTGTTTCTTATATGGCTGGACACCGCTATGTAGCATATGCTTAGTTTCTGCTATGCCTTTTAGTCATTTGCACTGTCACTTGGTAGTACATTATGTTTAAAAGTTTGTTAGTTGATGGTGATGCATCATTATGTTATCTGTTATCACCACTTGTACAATGCAGCAATGCAACACCAAGCTATACTGCAAACAAAAATTCAAAAAAAACTACACCAGCTCAGACTATTTTTTTTTTTCATCAATACCATCACCATCCAGATGAATCATTGCAATGGCTTACATTACATATCATGTTGGCTGATTAAAATCTAGAACAAGTTAAGGACAATAGATACAAAATCTAAGATTTTTCATTTAGTCTGCTACCTTATACATAGTGCTTTTTATATACAGAAATAATGCTGAAAATTACAAATGTAGAAAATAAATACACTGTATAATCCCCCATGAAAAAACTGCAAACAAGTGAACGCAGTACTATTTTTATTATAATGTAGATTACATCTGCTGCAGACTTTAACACAAATCTAATTTCCTTAATGAGAAGCATTTAATTTAGGTACTTCGTTTAAGAAATGCTGCACTTGCCATTTCCTTCTAATTAAAACAGGAGAATGTTATTGAATTCTGCTAATAAATTCTTTCTAGCAG
This sequence comes from Protopterus annectens, assembly GCF_019279795.1. Taxonomy (NCBI): domain Eukaryota; kingdom Metazoa; phylum Chordata; order Ceratodontiformes; family Protopteridae; genus Protopterus; species Protopterus annectens. The sequence continues at coordinate 189,072,246 of NC_056748.1, read as the reverse complement.
GTACAGTATAACCTTCTCAAGTTGTTATTAGAATTTAATGACATAAAAAATCATCGTTCAGATAGTGACTATGTAATACAGACTTGAAAACACAAACAGGAGTAAGTATTCTCTAATGAGATCAAATGCATTAGAAAATTACAAACATGCTTGTGAATATTAAACAAATATATGATCGACTGTATATGTTATTATAACAGTACACAAAAAAGCGCTATTGCATTTAAAGTCTCTTAATTTTAGGTGTCACATCATTTGAAAATAATGTAATTGACCATGTATTATCTGTGTTAAATGTACCATTTGTTTAGAGTTGATTTTAAAAGTATAAGAAAACTTAACCTCTAACATCCAAAGTAGATATTCTAAACCAAATTTGATGACCACTATAAAATGTGCTAATGATTTGATATTGAACCATCCACATTTTAACTGTATTTACATCACTGTCTGCTGTGTCTTGTCAACCATCTACACTATATTTAGATGAAAATTGAGAAGTCTGCCTTCTTTTCATGGCAGGTGAGACCTCTACCGCATTACTGTGACAGGGAGAAAGCTCATGCTAACACATTTTGACAAGCTACATCTCCTGTGTATCTAAAATGTGTCCAATCAATTACAGACAATAGAAATGAAGGTCATCGTGATAAGACCTTGGATATGAGAGGTGGGGGAAATGTATTTTGAGATGTTTTAAGAAAGGGAAGCAAATAGGACTGATCATGTCAGAGAAGAAGTAGGTGACACAGAACATTGTCAAGCACTCACTTCATTTACTTCCAGTATCCACAATAATCAACAGGGCTTTGTCAGATTCAGAAAATAACACTTACTGAATCTTTAGATAATACGGTTTAACACTGTAAGGTGAAATAAAAACATATAGATAAACCATTGAGTGGATTCCTAACCCTTTCTTACTTTCTGTACTGAGTTTTATCTATAAATCCTCTGCACACTACCTCCTAACTGCTAATTGTACTCTCAAAATGCCATATTACCTTTGTATATAAATTTATTTGTACTGAATTGATTATAACTTTGTAATCCAATGTTGCCAAGCAATGCTTTACTACCAATGTACATAATATTACTTAAACTGTACTTTAATTGTATTTTGATTGTACCAAGGATGTTTTCTCCTAGGACTTCCACTGAAAACAGGCTATGCACAGCCCAGTGGACTTTCCCGGTTAACAAACTGCAAATAAATAAATAAATAATACCTTTTCTACTTTTTTCTTGTCTCTGTTACACACTGACATTAAACTGCATTTTTGGATGATGTTACATAGCTAATTCTTTGATTCAGAACTACAGTTAAAGATTTTAACATTACTAGGTTTTGTACCCTAAAAAACATGTTGTAGCTTATAGAAAGATGGGTAGAATATATAGCAGAGCAACCAGCTTAAAAGTGGACAGACAGGAACACTCAATCAGACAGAAGGGGTAGAAGGTGAAAGAAGCATTAATGGAGACATATTTTTGGAAGAGAACATAAGCAATGAGAAATGGAGGTAAGAAAACACACAAAGGAAGGAAATTAGCACAAATTTTGAGAAGAGCTGGAGCATGAAAAGGGGATTGGCTGACAACTCTTTCACCAAGTGCTGCTAAATAAAAAACAAGCAAACCAAAAAAAAAAAAAAAAAGATGAACCTTAGTGGTAATGTTTCTTTTCAGGGAAGCAAGGCAGTGTGAGGTGACATCTGTCTACACCACGCAAATGTGGATACACCTACTCAGAGGTCACAACATTTGAGAAAAAAGAAAACTCTAATATTGGCAAAAGTTGCTTCAGCCAAATTACTTTGATCTATTAACACTCAGTAAAAGAGCCACCAACCAAAATACGTGCTCCCTGGAAAATGGAGGAAGGAAAATTGCAGACTGCATGTCACAGAAAGTGAAGGAGTGTTAGTATGGGGACCAGAAGAGGGTTTTGTTGATTGGAGACATAATCCTTAAGGTGAGTCAGGACAACTGAGAGTCCAGATTTCAGTGACAGCAGTCTGGACTTAGAAGTAAGACTTGGAAGGAGATGACCAAGGTGTTCACCAATGGGGGAGTGTAGAAATGTACTGTAATGCGTGTAGGTACCAATGAGCCGTCTACAGACAGCTGTAGTAATAACAAGAAGGAATAGAGATGAAGCAGAGAGAATCCAGGTGAGAGGTTTTACTTGGGCATACTAAGGTAATACAGTATCACAGAGCATAATGAATGTTTATGTTAGTGGATAAAGAAGAAGTGATTTGGACTTGCATTAAGATGGAGGAAACTGAGAACAGCTCTGTGGTATGGACATGCGCCATCTTTTTTTAAAACATCGTCATTATATTTTCACATATGACAAAGACAATCTTACATTTATATAAATGAAAAACATAAAAAATGATATCGCTTTAGTTGCAAACAGTTTACATTACAGACACCAATGAAACAACTGTAGTTGCAAATGTTATACATCACTTATAAACCATCCCGTCATTGTCAGTTAAGCATTATATGGCTCATTCAAATCTTGACTGTTAAACCTCATTCCTGTTCTGCATATACTGTTCCCACAATTCCCATTTTTCCTATGTAGTTTGCTCCTTCCCTTTTCTAAAGATCCCAATTCTACTTGTTTTACACCTGTTACTATAGTCACTACTTCTAGTAAAGTTGGTCGAGACTTTGATTTTCATTTTCTAGTAATTACTTTTTGGCAGCTACCATAATTAGACTCAGTGAGGCTTTACTATGTCTAAGCAGGGTCTATATCATATGAGTGAATCACACAAATTGCGAATGCTCATAATATCTAAAGTACCGGACCTCAAACTTCCTATTGTGGGGGGTTATGCCCCACACACACCCCCATTAAATATATATTCTAACTCCGAGATTGCACTACAGTGAGGAAAGGGTAAATATCCCATTCTTCACCGTACCGCAATCTCAGAAAAAGCACTTTGAGGTCCAGTATGTTCGATATTGTAAGCGTTCACAATTTGTGCGATTCGCTCATATGATATAGACCCGTCTAAGCAATTCTGATTCTGTAGCATAACTCAAAAAAAAAATCATCTCCCCAGTCAGTCCAAACCACTCACCCAGCATCTCTAACAGAGCAATCTCCAGGGAATCCCTAAAGTTTGCCAGCTCACTACACTCCCAAAAAATATGTTCCCAGCTACCTCTTGCTTGCCCGTCATACCTCCAACATTTGCTATCCACCTGAGGAAAAATTCTTTGGAGTCTACTTGGGGTATAAAAATACCTATGCAAACTCTTACAGGCAAAGATCCTAAATCTTCTAGACTTTGTTGCATATTTGGGAGATATACATATATCCTCCCCATTGTCTCTTTATGAATTGTTTATAGAGTCTCTCTTCCCAATCTTTTCTAAGCTCCTCTGATTGATTCTTATAATTATCATGCAATATTTTATATTCTTTACTAATTATTCCTTTTTAATTGGCAGTTTCTATTCTAGATTCTATTAAAAACTCTGCCAGTGCTGGTCTTTCATTTAGGAACCCCCTATTTATTTCTCTTTGCCTATACTCTGATATCAATCCTTGAGAGGGAAGACAATCTCTAACCTGCAGTCCAAATAAATTCTTAGCCTCTTCCCATTCTATTATCTTTCCCTTTCTAGTTATTTGTTCCCAGTACCTTGGTTCCTTTGCCAGTTTTCTCCAATAAATTCCTACCCCCTCTTGCCTATTATCTGTATCCCTGACCAGAATCATCCTTATCGGCAAAATCTCTTTTCTCCATTCTCATGCTAGTTTGGTTCTTAGAATAGTCTCTGCTATTTTATGAATATAATACTCTGTATGATTTTGCTTATTCCCCTTAAGAGTCTGTATCCAAAATCTCAATCTCTCCTTATTTCTTTATCTTCCTCCCTGTGTCAGCATAATTCCTTTCCACTTTGAATTATAGTTTTCTGCTTGTGCTATGTATAAGAGTCTTAAATGTGTTGCCCTAAAATACCCCCTCAAATTAGGTAAACCTAGTCTGCCTTGTTCTATTGGAGTCTATATTACATCAACGAATGATTAAATGTTCGACTCTCTAAAGGTCAACCTTTAGAGATCGAACATTTAAATGTTCGAAGATGTAAAAAAAATAAACAAAAAAAAAGCAAAAGAAAAGGGTTTTAGCAGGGGGGCAAGCCCCCTTGCACCCCACACCCCCCGCTACTTAAATATACAGAGTCCAAGATTGCACATCAGTGCACTACAGTACGGAAATGAGAAATTTCCCCTTCCCTACACTGTAGCACGATCTTGGAGTTGGTATATTTAAGTAGGGGGGGGTGCAGCCACCTTTTTACACCCTTTGGTTTTTATTTTTTTTTTCACTTCGTTTTTTTGTTTTTTTTATTTTTAAACATTTTTGAACGATTAAATGTTTGATCTGTAAAGGTCAACCTTTACAGATTTGAACATTTAATTGTTCGTTGATCTAATATAGACCCTTCTATTGGTAGAATCAGCATATCCCACTTGACTCTTGCTGTCTTCCCTTCCAAGATAAAATCCTTCAACTCTTTTTAATTGCTATCCACAACTTCTCCTCTGATTCATAAAGTATGCCTGACCTGTGTATAACACAAAAGGGGCTAAAATATTTTAATGGCTTGTGTCTTAGTGTCCATATCCATATAACAAAACTTCCAGTTTCTCAATTTTTGAATTATATTCTGTTTAGTCTCTTCCCACATATCCTTAGCTGCCACCACAGAGTCATTTCTAATCCATACTCCTAAATACTTCATTTTTATCAGGTCCCCATAAATATGGATATTGTTGGACCAATTCATATGTGGGTATATAATTTACCGCTATTGCCTCTGTTATAGCTTCATTACTTTTGTATCCTGAGAAGATATAAACTGTCTTAAAATGTTCCACAACACTGCAATGCCCCCTTCTGGTTTTGTCATGTATAAAATAATATCATCTGCAAATAAAAAGCCAGCTTTTCCTGACTACTATACCAATTATATCCTTGAATTTCTGAGTCCCTTATTTTCTTTGCCAGTGGTTTTAAATATAATTCAAACATCCTCCATCTTAACAGAAACAGAACTGCATTGTATAGAGCTTGTTTTGAAAGATACATGTCAATGAATGTACTTTTAATCTAAAATGGAAGCAGGGAGTGAGTACCACAAAAGAAGAAAATAGGACAGACATTAAGGTAGCAGACATAACGGAAAAATGAATAAAAATATAGCAGATGAACAAACAAGAATGATTCAGTTAGTGGTTGAATATTATTACTTTGTAATGCAAGGGATTTAAGAAGATGGGAAAGGGTTTATTGAAGTAAAACACATATCACTTATGATCAGCATAAAGCCAATCACAAATACAAGAAAGGAAAATATAAATCATTATAGAAAACAGTACTTATAACTCATTTCTGTCCCTATAGTTCCAAACCAAATACTCCTAACATTGCTTTATTTTTTTTTATTTTATTTTCTTATTTATTTAACATTTGTTAACCGGGAAAGTCCGACTTGAAATGAAGCCAATTTTCAGCGGAGGCCCGGGGACAAAGGCTCCTTTATATTCTGACTCCAACTGTCTAATCAATAAAAAAGGGTCTGTTGCCATGCATATGAACTTTCCCACTATCTCTATTACCAGCTTGGTGGATATGGGCATCCTGAGGCAATACAGAAATTGCCTCGTTTACTAACAACCAGTTAATTCTCGAACAATATGATATGGTACGTGAGAGATGTATTTACACAAAGTCATGGGAGACAAAGCTCTCACATAAAAGTAACCTAATGTCAGTAAGGTTGTCAGAAGTAAACAAACTGCACCCATCAGACACAATTCAAAGCAGACATATAGACCCACATATGCTGAGGCACTTAAATGTAACCTTCCTAAACCACAAAGACCTTCTAGACGAAGTACACATAGCAAATAACCTCAGCAGCTCCCAAATGCACTCTTTAAAACAACACCTACATCAACACGTAAAGCTATATCTCATGGATCCTCTACCTCTAAGTCCATAAAGCAAATCACCACACAATCCAACATTCTAGTCATTGGAGACTCCATCGTGAGACACACCGATGTCCCTCACACCAGGCTGAGTATGGAGAAAGTCACAGTCATTTGCTTATCAGGGGCTAGGATCTGCCACATTATGTATACACTCAGGTCAATGGACCACGAATACTAGTATGACTCACTCATAGTCCATGTGGGAGTAAATGACCTGAGGTGTATCTCTCTAGACTATATGAAGATATGGTTCCCCTTCACAATCTCGAATTACTGAATGCTCAAAATTCAGTAACTCGAAACTGTAAAGTCGAACCTACAAAAATCCCGAAACCCACAAGCATGAAAACTAAAAACCCAGAACTTACATAACACATACACCACACAACACGAACACCATACAACCCACATCACATAAACTACAAGCCCTACACTACATGCACGTAGGGGGGCAAGCCCCCCTGCACCCCCCAAACCCCCCTACTTATATAGTCTAACTTCGAGATCACACTAATACACAAAATAAAAAACACCACACAGACATTTTAAACTGCCTCGCACATACACACACACACACACACACACACAAATACAGACAAATCCAACACTCACACTCATACTCCCACCTCCCCTACCCTAACCCACACACACACAACTTACAAAATGCACACATATACTCACTTACCTTCACTTACGTAAAACATCCCGACTCACACACTTCCCATCCCGTAGCTGACATGCATAAGCGTGAATTTGAGATATTTGAATTCGCGCTTATGCAGATTCGCGCTTATGGGTTTTCGACTTTACAGTCTCGAGTTACTGAATTTTCAGCATTCAGTAATTCGAGATTGTGAAGGGGAACCAAAGATACACATCATGGACCTCTTGGAATATGTGTCTCAAGTTAGTATGAGCCTAGCATTGAGCAGCATTCTACCTTCTTCAAGGATGATGCTACAATATGAACAAAAGATGACTGACTTTAATAATTGGCTTAGTTTCTGGTGTCATGCTAAGGGGGGGGGGGTGCAATATTAGTCAGCATGCTGCTTTGCCAAGGATGGTCTGCACCTCTCCCCTCTAGGCTTTTGAATATTAGCTAAAACACTGTCTTCCCCCATAATGCCCTTTTTAGGCAATGCCAAATTGAAAGTACTTACGACATAGCAAATCAAAGCCAAGAAAATCTCAAGGTATTACTGCTCAATGTTAGGAGTCTAAACTAAAAACTCCACTCCCTAGAAGCTCTGATCATCCTAGAAAATGCTGATGTCTGTGCGGTCACTGAGACAAGGTTTAAAGCCATGGAGAGCACACCAACAGTGCAAGGTTATAATGCCTTCCACATATTTAGACTAGCTACCACATGGGTAGGACTAAAGGTTTAGGTGTCTCTGTTTACATCAACAATAAATCTACCTCATGGCTGATCAAACAGGACAATGCACTTGAGCTGCTCCATGTTCAAATCACCATAGGCAAAATCCAATACCACTTCCTTGAAAGCTATAGGTCCCCCTCTGTGACCCAGGATACCCATACCATGTATTTGAACTTACTATAAACACTAACAAAAAACAAGCCACCCTGGTGGAATCACACAATCAATAGGCTGTATAACAAAAGGAAGAAAATCATGTCAAAAAATTAGGAGGTGCAGCACCCAGCAGGATAAAAGCACTCTCATCAAATTAAACAAACAACTCAAAGCACAAATAAAGTCTACCAAAGCCAAACTTGAGATAATTCTGGCATCTCAGGCCAAGGACAGCCACAGGACATTCTTTAGATATGGCCGCAACCTCATAGGCAATACACAACTGTGTGCAGAGCTCACTGTGAATGGAGCCACCTATTCTGAGCCAGAAGATATAGCAAACTTACTGGCTGATAAATTCAACTCCAGTTTTACTCCTCTCTCCCCTCAACCTTCCCTCAGTAAATATCATCAAATATAACTCCCCCAACTATCATTAGGGAACAGGTCTTTAATACCGTCTCTGTGGCCAAGAGACAATATCCCAGGATGCATTTTAAATAGCATCAAACATGACCTATCAAGGCCTCTGGAATTACTATTTAGCTGTAGCCTCCAAACAGGAGGCCACACGAATGGAGAACAGCAACAATCATCCCTCTCCACAGAGGTCGGCCATCTACTGACCTGGAAACTACAGACCCATTAGTCTCACTAGTCTTATATGTAAAGCCATGGAAAAAATGATCATGGAAATGATCAATAGAGCTATAGTAAACCTCCAGACACTGGACCCAACCCAGTTCGATTTCAACAAGGGCAGACCATGCCTACTCAACCTGGTGGGCTTCTTTGAAATGATTACCAAAGCAATGAATGAGGGCAAAATGGTTCATGCTGCCTACCTTGAACTAGCCAAGGCATCTGACACAATATCCCGCAGAGGCATTGTTGATAAACTCAAGAGGTTAGGTACAAACTTGTATGCCACCCTGTGGATAGCCAAATGGCTAACAAACAGGACCCAGGAAGTTAGAATTGGGGAGTCCACCTCTACAAATAGGCCATTTACAAGTGGGAGTCCCTCAGGGATCAGTCCTTGGACCTCTCCTTTTTGGAATTTACTTCTCTGAAGTCAAGCTCAATGTCAATGGTCTCTGGCTGACTACATTTGCAGATGACTGCCAATTAGGTGCTCTCATTGAATCCAACACTGACACAAATGTTCTCCAGGAGGGGCTGACATAGACAAACAACTGGTATCAGAGCCATGGACTAAAACTAAATGCCAAGAAATGCATAATAGTATCCTTTGAGAAGTCATCCATCCTTGGTAACGACCATATTAACAGCACACCCCTTAGAGTTGACCCAATAGTCAGGGACTTAAGGACACACATAGATAATAATCTAGCATTTGACCATCACGTGTCTACAGTAGTGAGGAAATTGTTCTCTCTTCCACAGCTTATAAACAAAGGTATGGCATCTAAGTCCAAGGAAGTCATTGTTCCACTGTATTCGGCATTCATCAGACCTATCATTCAGTACAATGCCACTTTCGTATGCATGTAACCAGCCATATCCAACAATTGAAATGTCCACAGAGGTTTCTCACTAAAAGAATACAGGGTTTAAGTAAAATGTTCTATGCAGACTACCTCAAGCTCCTATCCTTGCATTCTGTCTCCTACAGGCTTTTGAGGGGAAATCTATGCCTAGCAGACAGGGCATTGTCAGACCCCATTCTAATGGATGTCCTGCATATCCACAGTACAAACAGCACCAGAATTACCCATTCTAAAGAATTAAACATTGTCTGTGGATATAAATAGGACCTGCTGGAGAGACAGGTATGCATCTCACAGACTATCCCATCTATGGATCAGTCTCCCCATCCATGTGAAGCAGAATTCCTCCCTAACCCAATTCAAATGCAATTTGGACAATTGGATGGAGAACAGCAAATTCATCCCGGTTTGGCACCTATGTTTCTAATGGACACAAGCGTCCTGTAAATGGTTCATCTCCCAGGCCCATGCTTGTAAATGTTTCATCTCTCAAGCCCCTCCTTTCTCTTATCAAGGGTATCTGAACTTGTCAGAGATTTGGGATGCATGGCTAGGTTTAAAATGGCCCTTGCGGTCATTTGCCTAGTAAATATCTATGAACCTATAACCAACAACTGATGCTCTGAACAATCACCTTTTACCAATAAAACCTGTATATTACCACCTTCCAAGCAGAGCCTACTGGTGAATTATTCATTTCCTTCTACAACATTTTGCATTGATAAATTTATCCACATGAATCACAAATGTAGTGGAAACATCTGCAATAAACTGAACAGTGGAGTAATACAACAAACTACTGAAGCAAAAGAAAACAGAACTCAAACCTTCAAACTTTACTTAGCTCAACACAAAAAGGCTAACATCAATTTCATCCAAAAAAATAACTCAGAAAAATAAACAAAGGAAGCAAAGCTTCATCTGAGCTAAAACCTGCCATTAAGACATGTGACAAAGGAAAGAAAGTCACAGAACAAAATGGTATTATTGAAACAGAACCATCATATGTAGCTAACACACAGGCATACAGATATGGAACAAATTTTAGCCCAGAAAGGCAAACCCCATCTGTTCATTCTGGCAATACAATTCTAGCCAAATTTACATCCAAAATAGTCACTTTTTTATGCTAATGTCAGAAACATCACTTCCTGTGGACCAGATGAGATACCAGGATGTGTAAGGTGTGAAATCAAATATAGCCTAATATAGTAATCATAACAAAGCATTAAAATGGCTACATCTCTGCCATCAGAAAGAAGGATATTACAGACACAAATCAAAAGAGAGGCCCTTCCATGAACCTAATAATTATAGATCTATCAGCTTCAAAACTATACTATGCACAGCAAAGAACAGAATCATCATAGAACAGATTCAGACAGACATGGGGATCCACCTTCTGCATAACCTAACTCAGTATAGTTTTGTCAGTGGTAGATTTTATATGCTTAACATCATAATTTTTTAAAATGTGACCACTTCCATGGATAAAATTTTAGCTTTTCATTCAGCTTACCTAGATGTAATTGTGTCCGTTACTCCAATACTGTACTCCATGAAGTAATCATAAATAAACTCAGGGATCTGAAGGTAAATGAAGACATAATAATGTATCTCCACAACTGGATATATGGTCATACTCAACCGATAAGAACAGAAGGCCTCCTATCCTTGCCATTCTCTATCACCAGTGGAGTCCCTTAAGACCCTTTTCTGGTGCTACTCTTTTTTTGCATCTATTTCTCAGATGTCAAAACTGACTCCATCTTCTAGCTTATAAAATATACAGATGCAGTACCTCCCTTCAAACAGCAATAACCATTACATATGAATGGTGCATTAGAAATGGGTTTGTCTTATATTTCAAAAAATGCAGCATTTTTGCCTTTGGTGCCCCCCCAAGCTTTAGACACTACTGATGTATGGATTGTCAAAAACTAAAAGTTGACAAAGTAGCAAACATCTGGGAGTTCTTGTAGATGATGATCTTTCATTTGATACTCATATAGCCGCTGCCATCACCAAAGCAGGTAGAGTTGCCCATATGATTCTCTGGGGTGATGAAAAGCATGGACAGATGCAATTTTTCCCTTTACACGTCTGTTATCAGAACAATCACAAAATACTGTACTTTATTCAGTAACCTTTCATTCCATCTAACAAAGTTGAACTTGGCAAGTTATTGGTGGACTTCAGGTTATTTCTACGCAAATTAAACCTAAAGTGCATCTTAAAAGATATTCACAATGACAATAGACATGAAGAAAAATTACCTGGTAGACCAAATACTTACAATCCCCCTTTAATCAACACACTACAAGTATTTCAAAGTATGTGTGAGACAGAATTTAAGAGGATTGGGGGCATTAAAGAAAAAAATAATTTGACTGAGGCAGAAAATAGAGCTTTGGTGCAGTTCACACATACTCCAGAAGTCAGAATAATGAAGGCAGACAAAGGTGGCAAGATCGTAGTCATGAACACACAGGATTATAATTCTGCCATAACAAACATGTTAGGTGACACTTGTAATTACAGGAGGGTCACTTCAGAATTTATAAAAACTAGTTTTAGAGGAATATACACAATATTGTTTGACATGTTTTGCCAGGGAGAGATAGAGAAGAGGGATTATGACTTCCTATTAATTGACTATCCAAAAATGGCCAATTTCTTTGGAATACCCAAGTTACAAACAAATTCAGAGGTTTTATCCTTTAGGCCTATTGTATCGGCTAGACAATCCAAAACTGAAAACATCTCCATTTGGTTAGATAGTATTTTAAACCCTTTAGCACAGAGGGCCGAATTTTTTCTTAGAGATTCTTGGCATCTGTTGGAAATTCTAGGTAAAACTGACATCAGATGTCAGGAAGTCAACTTTGCTACTTTAGATGTACGTAGTCTTTACATGTGCATCAATTAGGAAGAAGGTGTTGAATTCATGAGGGACTATTTAGTACATAATACGGACCTAACAGCAGACAGAATTAACACCTTATGTTCATTAATGGAAATTGTGCTTGATAACAATTTCTTTTCCTTTGATAAAGTGTTATACAAACAGACATCAGGTGTAGCAATGGGGGCTAGGGTGGCACCGGCCTTTGCAAATATAGTAATGGCCAACTAGGAACAAAGATGTTTAAAAAGTCATCCTGGTTTCACCAAAATAAAACTATATGTTAGATATATAGATGATTTGTTTTTCATTTGGGCTGGTGAGAAAAGTGAGTTTGATGATATGACAAATGATTTGAACAACACTACTGACTTTTTACATTTTAAGCCCAGTGGTTATGGTAAAGAGATCAATTATCTAGACTTGAATTTAAGGATAGATTCCAGTAGTGGAACAATTCAAAGTAGGATTTATAGAAAATCCTGCTTTGCCAATCAATATTTGCATAAGGACAGCCTCCACCCACAACACATGAAAAAAAGTGTGATCAAAGGTCAGATGATTAGGTTGAGCAGGTTGACATCAGATGACAGTATCTATAAAGAAGAACTGGTCACACTGAGAAAGATGTTTGTTCAAAGAGGTTACAAGATAAATTTGATAAAAAAACTTGAACATGAGGTCACTAAACTCAGGGAGAATGTAGCTAAGCCCATTTTGATGTCTATGGACATTTTAATAGGACCCCCGGTGGATTCAGTAGATAATTACAATAAGAAACAAAGTGATTTTTGTACAGCATTTCCACTACCAATCACAAATGAAATTTGGAGTATCAAAAACATCATAGAGAGAAATTGGAAAATTATTATAGGCAATAGAGACTTGGTTAACATTGTGGGGATAAGACCAAAGTTCACATATAAAGCAGTAACTAACATCAAGCAGATTCTCCAGATCACTGATAAGAAGGCACACAATCAGGTCAGGGACATTAGCACCAAAAAGGGCACATTTTCATGGAAGGATTGTAGACAGTGCAGGTTCATCAGTAACACTTCATTTGTCACTTTAAAACACATGAAAAGGACTTTTTGAGCATGGAAATACTTTAATTGTCACAGTGATCACGTGGTTTACCTGGCCTCTTGTGTGTCATGTGATAGCTACTACGTAGGCAAAACGGTTAGGGTTTTGAAGCGTAGAATATACGAGCACACACTAGCAATCAAAAATAAGGACAAAAACATTTCCCTAGCAAGACATGCTCTCGTTTGTAGTGAATTTAAAAAGTTTGAATTTTTTGTTTTGGATCATGTGGAAAAAGGCCTTTTTGTGGGAGATCTTAACAACAAATTAGAGCAAAAAGAAACATTATGGCAATTAATTTTAGGGGCAGATTCCCTGCCAGGATTGAATGAGGTTATAAATATAAAATGTTTTTTAACATACAGGTAGTGTTATACACATGTTTGTAAGTCAGGATGACAGTAATTTATTACTTGGAATGATACTATAATTTCAAACACAATAGAAATGTAGACATGTATTATCTTCATGGGGTTCAAGTTTTAAAAATCTTTTAGTTCATTTTTATACATTTGATGTTATCAAGATAAATAATTTGTAGTTTAAAATCATCAGATGTTTTTAAGTATTTTGAAAGCATTGTCATGTGAACAGTATGATAGTGTCATCAGACACACAAATAGGATCACAAACTCAATAGTGTGCTTTGAGCATTTTATGGTCATCTCCATTTTGGGGAAAATACACGAACAGACTATGGTGATACACATGAGTGTGGCATTTTGTTTGCCACTGTGGGCGAGTGGTAGTGTTGTCGGTGTGTATGTGTGGAAGTGAGTGTTTGTATGGATTTGTATGTGGTTGCCCACCTTGGTCTACATTCCTGTAGGCTAATGGGGTGCAGTGTGGGGGTGTGAGAGTGTGTGTATGTGGTGTGTATATGCAAGTGTGTTTGTGCAATGTGTGAGAGTGTTTGAGTGGGTATGTGCGAGTGTGTGAGTTTGTGTGTTCTACCAGTAAGTATGGGTCGGTGCGTGTGTGCGTGTGAGTGAGAGTGTGTGGGTGTTTGTGTGTGTTTGTGTGTGTGTGAGTGCGCGCGTGTATATTTGTGTGTGTGTGTACATGTATGTGGGTGTGTGCGTGTGTGTGTGTGTGTATGTGTTTATATGCAAGTGTACACGCAAACGGGCAAGCACGAGTGCACACACTCACAGGTTCACCGCATGTGGATGCGAGTGTTCTGAATATTCATCATTTATTTATTTTTTGCTGTAAGTGTTTGCACTTAATAGAACATTTTTTGATGAAATGATCGTTAGTTGGTATAAAGTGCACATCACAAAGATGTGCACTGGCTTGGAAGTGCACATATTTATATTGACATTTACATTCACATTTAAATTGAGATCGCTATGGCGACATATATCAAATTAGTATCAAAAGTGACAGTACACTTGGAGTAAGAACATTTAAAGTTATAAGATTTGTTCTTCTTTTTGAAAAACTTGTGAAAAATGTTCATTTACACCAACAGTATTTAGAATGTCTTATTAAAGAAAAGATTTGTTATAATTGAATAATCAATAGGAATCAAATCACACCAATCATGATATCATATCCTGTATGTGTTTTATAAAAGACACGAGTTTGAGAGGGCTCGTGTCTTTTCTGAAGAAGTTCACATTTAAATTAAAGTGGAAGAAAGCGCTAAATACACATTTGTGCCTTTTTTTGTGGCTATAACTCAGTTCGCTATTGTTGTTTTACAAGTTTATAAGTTCATCGGCTTAGTCCGTTGTTGCAGTTTATTCAGTAACCTACTCACATCCTCTCTGGTGCAACTAGAGAAAATAAGTACAGCTGTATATGTAAACTTACCAAAATAGTAGATGCTGTAATGATCACTGGTGCAATAGCAGAAGATATATATGTTATACCCTGCTAAGGATATAACATCAGTCCTGTTTCCAAAGCTTTTAGGACACGTTCCACATGCTCAAACTGTCAATCAGCTCAAACTGAACTGACTAAAAGTCAAGTATGAGTGCCAAGCTCTTTAGAGTTTTCATAATATAACAATAAAGGTGCACACTCTAGCATAAATATGTAAACATATTTGGGGTGGAGGTAGGGAGCACCTATGGCAGCATAGATGATTTGAACATCTTCTCTTATGGTATGTTTACTTACACAGTTGTACTATTTTCTTCATAAGGATCCCTGCTGCAGTAGCCTAACCTATATGGGTGAATTATCATAGCTTAGCATGACTGGAAGGAGGAAGGATGAGAGTCCAGGAACCCCTACAGAATGGTCCTAGCAAAGTCATCCTAGACCTGGAGAAGGAATCTAGTTTATAGTGCTTTACAAAAGTGTGCTTAGAAGACCAAGTTGTTATTTCTAGAATACTTGTAAAATCCAACAATTTCCAAAAAAAGCCGCAGGCGAAGCCAAGGCCATAGTAGTGTGAGCTTTGACTCTGTCCAGAATTAATTTGTTTTGAGTATAATAAAATAGACTGTTTTGACACAGGTTGTCCTTTTTTCTTACCTTCACAAGAAATAAATAATTGATCAGAAGGTCTGAAAAAATCTGTTGAGTCAGGATAGGGACTGAGTTGTCTGTGATCAACCAAGGTATGCAAGATCATTTCTTCCTCATGTTTTGGTTCATGAAAAAAAGATATGGAGAGGTATAACTTGTCTTAAGGTCAACTTGGATACTACTTTAGGCATAAATGAATGATTAGTTCTTAAAGAAATACTGTCCTTGTTGAAAGTGAGATAAGGTGGAAGCACCATGAGATCTTGCAACTCAGATACTTTTCTTGCAAACATCAGAACAATTAATAAGACTATTGACCATGTCGAGAATCTCAGCTAGGTGAGCTAGTTCAAATGGAGCAAAAATCTGGATTTCCAAGATGGCTGCACACTGAGTAACATCTCAGTTTCAACTCTCCCAATTTGAAACGAGGGTCTCAGAAAAGAGAGGCAGTGATTTTGCCTTTTGGGGTAAATTTCATTTGCTGGCTAGTAAGTGCACTGCCTCGATGCCAGCAAAGACAAAATTTAGAGAATTTGAAAGAAAATCAACCATAAAAGATGAAGAGAAAATACTGACTAAGAAGAATCCTGCCATTGTTAGGCAAAAGGCAGTTCAAGCTCTAGCTTTTGTGCAAGACATGACTTCCAGTAATTTAGGGAAAAAAAAGTCAAATGTGCTCAGAGCTGATTAAAATAAACAAAACACTGAAGGACTAATACTAAAGGAATATATTAACTCAAACAACAAGGCTAGAAAAACTGGAAGAGGTTTTAAACAGATATCTAGATGAGCTAATAAACATGCAAAAATCAGAGGTCAAAATGAAGAAAAGGCCAGCCGAGTATGAGACTGCTCAAGATGATATGCTCCAAAAATGGTAGACTTACAGGACAGAGCACATAGGGAAAACTTGAGATTTTCTGCTGTACCAGGTAAACTAGAAGGAACAGACTGAATTAATTTTATAAAAGCACTAATAAGCAACTGGACTGGTATTCTATAGCATGAGTTATTAATTGAAAGGGGCACATTGTGTGTATGCTCTAAACCTAGCCATGAAAAAGCACCCAAGACCTCTATCAGTAAAGATGCAACCCTACCAGCAGCAACAGTTGATTTTGGCAAAACTGTGGCAGAAGGACAACATACTAAAAGCAAGATACAGTAAACTGTTTGTGGAAAATAATTACTCACTGTACACCAGGAAGAAGAGAAGTAAATTTATTCCAGCAATCAGGCAATGCCAAGAGGCAGGTGTGAGATTCAAGCTCCTCAGTCTCTATCTTCGGAATATTTTTTTTCCTGGACAGTCAAAGTCATATTTGATGTAGAACATCCTAATGAGGAAATACAAGTTTTTCCAACAAAAATTAAGTTGTCATACAGAAGGTAACAGTGCTTCTTATTCTCCTGAAAATAAAACTCAGAACGACTATCACCAGAGAAACCTTTTCCAAAGTTCCACAAATGCTTGAGAGACAGAGAAAAGCATAGGGGTGGACTAGAAGAACCAGGAGCATATTGGAAATGAAACATAGACTGGAGTTGGGAGATAGAGATCAACAGGAAACAAACAAAAACTCAGAAATTAATGAATAAATGTGGGATTACAAAGCATCATTCACATTTGTGAAACATGGAGGAACAAGAACATTTGGAAATACTGGACTTTTTTGACAGACTTGTAGGGGACTCCAAAGCATAAACCCTACTTCGTGTCATTATTTTAAGTGAGATAATTTGTGTTTTAACATTATTTTTAAAAAATATATATGACGTATACTGCATTTCACATAGTAAAACATTTTCAGTTATTTTTATGTGTTATAGGGATACTAAAGTAAACAGGTGCCCTTTTTCCTTCTTTCTTAATTCTTGTTTAGTTTTAAAAATGCAGGCATTGCAATGTAAAGAGAGAAGAAAAGAGAAGAAAGCCTGGACAGAAGCATGATTAAGATAATTGGCTGTAATCTTAGGTTACTGAAGTGAGAAGTGGGTTGTAAAAGTATACAGAGCATGATATAAGTACAACTAATATACTTTTTCTTACTTTTGCATAGGATAATGACTGGATTAAGGTCCTTGACTTGATCTAATAATAAGTTTTAAGTGGAAGCAAGTAAAAAAAATAACATTGAATGCAATAAATAGTTTTCCTTTAGCAAATAAATGTTCACAGTGCAACACGAGAAGCTTGTAGCTGAAGGCAACTGTGTATCTGATTCTCGTGTTTCTATGGGGATAATCTGACAAGACAGCAATAAAAACAGAATTTTTTTTCTTTCAAAGCCTAAAAGATAATGTTTTCTGAAAGCATTCAAGTTGCTTCCTACATCTGGGAGAGAAATAAACATAAGACAAAAACAGTCAGCGCTTAGTGTAAGCAAAAGCACAGGCTGTACAATGTGTGTTATCATGAATCACCCTCCTTACAGGACAATTAAACCTGTGAGTGTAACTGTTAATATCAGACAAGTGTTCCTATTAGGAGGGTTAAACTTAATTATTAAAAGATGTATATAGTTTGTGTGTTTGTTTTAATAGGTTCTGGGGTGTTTGGTGGTGTCTTTGTTTGTTTGAGTGTTTTCATTAAAACAAAAAAGTCTTCTAAGATGTGAAATAGGTTCAAATGGATATGATAAAAAACAACTGAATAAAATATCAACTTGTCAAACATTAGTATATGCATGTAACATAAATGATGGCACTAGACATTTTTAAAAAAAGCTGTTATACATAACAGGTGGAAATAATAACTTCTTATTATAATGGCAACAATTTTCATATTATCTTTGAATGTGAATGGTCTCACAGGTATATACAAAAGAGAAAGAATAGTGAACTATATTAACAACTGCAGAGTGCAAATAGCTATGCTACAGGAGACACATCTGGAAATAAATGAGCATGTGAATTTGATAAAGAAAGGATTCCAGGATGGTTATTCAGCAGAATATCTGGGCCAAAGGAAAAGGGGAATACTGATATTAATTGCTAAAGGAGCTCCAATAGTAACCGAAGAGGAAAACTAATAGTAGTGGTAGATTTGCTGGCAAAGGAGGGGGATTACACTGGCATGTTTTTATATTCCACCTAAAACTGCTACATTGGAATGTAAGAAGAGTTTGGAAGAAGTGATCAGCTTTCAGCAGGGTATATTACTTACAGGTGGAGACAGGAATTTTATCTGCAACAGCGAGGATGCATTGGTGGTCTAGGAAGGAAAATATAACAAAAGAGGGTAGATTTTTGAAGAATTTCTGAAAATATTTGGTATGGAAGATATGAGTTCAGTAGTAAGAGTTAGGAGAAAATGTACATATTATGCCCCAAAGTAGAAAAATGGGATATACTATATATTTGGTTAACGTGAATGTGTTCACTGCATTACTCTGGTGTGTGTGGTGATTTGCTGTAACACTAGGCTCTATATATTATTAGCTATACAGTTATTTATTTGAAATGTACTTTTCACCATTAATATGTACATCCTAAAGAGTTATATCAACTATGTGTAACGTTGCTTTGCTTACCAGTTGCATAACCTGTCTTTTATTGCATTTTGACTCTGAATTGTAACCCTGTATGTTAATATTGTACTCTAACATTATCTTTTTGTCCTCTCTCCCTCCTCTAACAGCTATCCCCTCCACGACCCTGTGTCTTTGCCTGGGTTGTATCCCTCTAATTTCACTATTAGGGTGTTCCCCACAGAATACCCTTGGACTCGGTCAGAACATTGTCTTCTTCTACCACCCTCTACCACCAGAAAAAAGAGAGTATGTCTACCTAGTCATGCTATATTACGTTTTAACTAAATGTTCCTGCTAAACTTTCAGACTGCCACTAGCTAAGCAGCCAGCAGCTACCCCTCCTTACTCCTTCATTTCGCCTCACAGTCTCCTCGGATGGCCACATAGGCTATCCTCTCTCCCCTTCTAGTACAGCTCCACGCCTGGTAGCTCCCTTGTTTGCTTACTGCACTACTACTTTGTCCACTAGATGTTATACTTTTCTCATCCCTATTTGGGATATTAGTACTGACTTCTGCCTTACACTTTTATTCTCCCTCCTTATACTAATCCTTTTCCTCCTTTACCTCTCTGTCTCATCCTCTCCCCTGAGGATACTTTCTCTTGCCTGATTCCCCTTCCTTCCCTGATACTTTTTCCACTCTCCTCTGGTCTACTTTGTGTGCCCCGCTCCGCTCCCCACCCTACCCCCCTATCCCCCCCCCCCCCCCGGGTCCTACATTTATATTTCTACAAGCCACACCTCCTACTACTGCTATCCTATCCAATTCACAGTCTCACAGATTGTGTAACTTCCTTCACTTAGTCACACCTACATACCACTTTAACCAACCCACCACTATCTCACTAAAGTCCTATACCATTACAGCCCCTTCCACTCTACCCCCTACTCCCACCACACACCCCTCTACAACATATCAGGAAACCCTACTTCACATACAACTATCTTATCATGTCTACAACTATCCTCCACTCACAACTTAAACTACCTATCACCTTCTTACTATTATTCCTTCTCATTACTACCTACTTCTTAACCTCCTATGAACACTCCTTAACTATTTCTCTCTCACTTCCCTCAAAACATACTAGTACACCTACAACATACCTACCTTCATCCTATTTACCTACCTCATCACAAACCATATATCTACTTCCCAAATACCATAGACTATTTCATTGTAAACTACTAAAAACTAAATCAAAGAAAGTATTTGACACATCTCTAAAACACATATCCAAAAACTATGGTCTACTACTCCATCTACTTCAGGACGGTGACATACACCCCAATCCAGGCCCTCAACCTACAACTACTGAAACACACAGTCACCATATAAAAGCTCTCCTTCCTCCATCAACTATAACTACAAACATACTATCCTTGGCCCACCTAAATATCATGCAGTATCTGTAATAAAGTTAGTCAAATACACGCCCTACTAGAAGTACACAACTTTGACATTCTATGCTTATCAGAAACCTGGCTAAAACCATCTATTAAAGATATTGAAATTACCCCACCTGGATATAACATTGTTAGACTTGATCGCACCTCCAAGAAAGGAGGTGGAGTAGCTATCCTATATAAATCTAACCTGAAGCTTACTCTTCTTGACCTTGCTCTTACCCAAAGCAATAATGTCGAAATAATCTGCTCTAGAGTTCAAATTAATACTACTAAATCAATAAACATCATTTGTGCTTATCTGCCTCCAGTAAATAATATCCCCACATTAGAACAACTTCTTGAACAACTCTCAAATTACCTCCCCCAAGAAACACTACTTCTTGGAGACTTTAACATTGACTGGAAATCTTGTAACAATGCTAACCCTACTTCCCATTTAAACCTTTTTGGTTTCAAACAACTAATCGATAGTGCCACTAGAATAAATAAAACAAGCAAAAAAGAAACCACCTTAGACTGGGTTCTTACAAACTCCCCCTCACAAAGCTACAAAACTGGCATCCTTCCTGATGACCTTAGCGATCACTCCCTCACATATGTCATTAGAGCTAAAACTCATCAAAACTTACCTACCTCACATAGAACACTATATTCAAAGAAACAATTTAATCCCCAAAGATTTCAAACAGAACTCTCACAATACAATTGGACCCCTCTAAAGCACCTCTCTCTCAACAAAGCCATAGAATATTTCAACTCAGCATTCCTTACAATCCTAAACCACCATGCCCCAAGTCGTACCATTAGAATAAAGACCAGAACAGCACCCTGGCTTACCTCTAATACTAAACAAAAGATCAGGCTTAAAAATAAATCTTGGAAGAAATGGCGCTCCTCTAGAAACCCAACAGACTATTAAACCTTTAGAGAGCTGAGAAACAAAACCAAAAATGCTATTATTTCAGACAAAAAGAACTACTATGTAGAATTTCAGCAATCCACAAAAAAAGAACCAAAAAGGTTCTGGTCTACTATCAATCATCTACTTACCCCAGGTAAAATAGTAACACCTAACCCACAGAATCTAGACCCTGATAATCCCTCTTTAATAGCCAATAACTTCAATAGCTTCTTTACTACTTCCATACAAACACTAGCAAGCCATTTATCCCCTGATGCTTCCCAACTGATCTTAAGTAACACCAACAACGTCATTCCTTCCCTTCAACTTCAACCCATACCCACCTCCTACATACAATCTCTCTTACAAAAACTTAAACCCACTACCCCCTCAGCAGATAAGCTTCCTGCTGAATTCCTTCAGGTAGCAGCAAAAGCTATAGCCTACCCTGTTTCGATCCTAATAAACAGATCCATAAAAGAAAGTGATTTTCCAGCAATCTGGAAGATATCACACATCATACCCTTACATAAAGGAGGCAAATCCACTGACCTCTCTAACTACCACCCAATAGCACTATTATCTCCACTAGCTAAAATCATGGAAAATGTATACACAAACAACTACTTAACCATCTCCTTCAAAATAACCTACTAGCAAACACTCAACATGGATTTAGACCCTCACATAGTACGACCACTGCACTACTTTCCTTTACTAACACAATAAACTGTAACCGTAATAATAACAAACTAACTGCTTCTCTTTTCCTAGACCTGTCAAAAGCCTTCGACATGGTCAACCATAAACTTCTCCTACACATACTAAACTCACTTGCCTTGGATTTTTCCTCCTTAACGTGGTTCTCATCCTACCTTGAAAACCGACAACAAGCAGTACTCTGGAAAAATTCTCTATCTGCTCTACTACCTATCTCCTTAGGAGTACCTCAAGGATCACTATTAGGCCCACTCTTATTCTCTATCTTTATTAATGATCTTCAATCATCTATCCATAACACTACCTGCATACAATATGCAGATGATTCTACCATCATCTGTACAGCTCCCACCCAATCTGAACTCCAGTCACTCACACAATCTACCTTTTCAACCGTTGAACAATGGTTCTCAAAAGATGTCTCCTTCTCAACTCCAAGAAAACAAAACTATTACTATTCTCACCTACCCACAAATCTCCTCAACTAAATTTTACTATTACTGCAGCTGACAATTCTCTTATCTCCCCAGACTCTACTACCAAACTGCTTGGTGTTACTATTGATAATAATCTTAACTATGATTGTCATATCAATAACACTATAAAAGCAGTAAATAAAAGATAGGTTCACTGTACAGAATAAAACCCTTCCTTACTCCAGAAGCACGAACCACCTTAGCTCAATCACATCTTATCTCCACCCTACTGTATGCTTCCTCTATTTACACCAATCTCTCTAAAGGTAACCTGAAAAACTAACTACATCCTATCATAATATAGCCCGTTTTGCCACAGCATCCCAGTACAGAACTCACCACTGTAATAACTTAAAACAATTACAATGGTTAGAACTACCTAACAAGCTTATCTATCAACAACTCTTAATTACACATAACATTCTTTATTAACCAACAAAAACACCAGCTCTCAGTAACCTCCTTACTCCCTACAAAAACTTGAAACAGTTGCGATCTGCCGAAAAGATACAAGTCACCACAACTAGAATTACAAATTCAGCAGGTAACTGTCTATTTTCAAACTCCATAGGGAAAATATGGAATAACCTCCCCCCACACATTACCTCACTAGACTCCTTTCAACTTTTCAAAAAACAACTTCTGGCTCTGCTCCTGTACCAATCCAGACTAAATGACTTCTTCGCTCTTCAGCCATACCTCCCTACGTAAAAATCACTATCTTTCCCTGCTATTTCAAATGACTAAATTACTGTACTGTTCTAAAAAAAAAAAAAAAAAATATGAATATATAGCTTAGGCTATTTGTTTTTTACCTGTTTTTTTTTGCTGTATTTTCTACTACACTAAAATGTATGCATTGTTGCTTAAATGTTTAACCTTGTTTTAATTGTGGAGCTTTTCTCCCCGGGCCTCCACTGAAAATGGAAATTATCCAGCTGGACTAGCCCGGTCAACAAATGTAAAATAAAATAAATAAAATAAAATAAAATAAAATTTCACTTGAATATGAACATTTGATTGAAAGGTTTCATATGCATCCAGTAACTATTTCAGATAATGCACCAATAATAACTAAAATAAAAATACATGGTAATGAAATAAAAATGAGACAGTGGCACTACATCAACTAACTGTTAAACAGAGAGGAATTTAAGGAATGGGTACTGGAAATTATTTGGGAGTTATTAGGGAAGATAGAAATTTCTTCAGAAAATATAGCTTGGGAGTGGGATAACATGAAAGTGGAGTTGAAAAATAAGGTAAAAATAAAAAAAAGATGTGGTTAAGAAGTAACAAGAATTATTTAAAGGGACTGACAAAAGTTAAAATACTGCAGAATAGGGTGAATTTCACAGAATAAGAAGAGGCACAACTGCAGAGTGCTACGGAGGAAATAAGGGACTACCTACATAACATGTATGAGTTTTGAAGGATTGTTGTTTTTGATAATAACTTCAGAGCAGAAAGGCTTTTAGCACAACAGCTCCTCAGGCAACAGAAACTAGAAAGGGTTGTTGGCAAGGTTAGGGAGTCTATATCAAGGAAAATAACCAGACATCCTGCAGAGGTATAAGAAATATTTTGGAACTTTTACGACAATCTGTATAAAAAAGAAAAATATGGACATATTCAAGAAAAAGTCCAAATGGAAATATTTATGGAAGAATTAAATATGCCAAGGTTAGAGGTAGATGAGGCTCAATTATTATCAGTTAGGACAGGAAGGGATGAGATAAAAATGGAGATGTATAACCAATCTACAGGAAAATCTCTAGGAATAGATGGCATTCCTGTGGAAATTTGGAAGCTATGAGGGAAGAATGTGATAAAGATCTGGAAGGTTTTATCAATCAGATGAGAAGTTCTGGATAGCAATTAATAAAGACTTGATGGATTTTGTCTGGGAAGGGAATAGGGCAAGAGTGAAATGGGATAAGTTGATCCTTCAAATAGAACAAGGTGGTTTAAAATTACCTGATTTGAAGGGGTATCTCAGAGCTACACAGTTAAGGCTCCTATACATAGCACAAGCAGAAAGCTATAATTCAAAGTAGAAAAGGATGATGATGAAATAGGGGAAAAGCTCAAGAAATAAAGAGAGATTGGGATTTTGGATGCATATCCTTAAGGAGAATAACAATAACCAAGCAGAATATTATATTCATAAAGTAGCAGAAAGTATTCTAAGGACTAAGCCAACACTAGAATGGAGAAAGGTGATTCTACAGATAAGGGTGACTGCAATTAGGGGTAAAAATAATTTACTGGAGAAAATAAGCAAAGTAACCAAGGTATTGGGAGCAAATAATTAGGGAGGGGAAGGTAACAAAATGGGAATAACCCAAGAATACATTTGGACTGCAGGCTAGAGATTGCCTTCCCTATCAAGGATTAATATCAGAGTATAGGTAGACATAAAGAAATAGAGGAAGCCTAAGTGAAAGACCAGCACTGTTAAAGTTCTTATTAGAACCTGGGACATACACTGTTGTTAAAAAGGGATACTTAGTAAGGCATATAAAATACTGAAAGATTATAGAAATCAATTAGAGAAGGTTAGAAAAGATTGTGAAGAGAGATTGGATAAGCAATTCACAAAGAAACAATGTGAGGATATATGCATGGCTCTCAAACATGCAACAAAGTCTGGAAGATTTTGGACTTTTGCTTGAAAGTGTTTGCATACATATTTTTATTCCCCAAGCAGATTCCAAAAAATATTTTCTCAGGTAGACTATGAACACTGGGAGGTGTTATGAGGAAGAAATAGATAATTGGGAATATATGTTGTAGGAGTGCAATGAGTTGGCAGACTTTAAAAATTCCCTACAGACTGCTCTGTCAGAAGTACTGGGTGAGCAAATTAGTGTTACTAAAGAAATTAATTTTTGAGCTGTGATACAGAGTTAGAATTGCCTAGACATAGTAAGTCCTTGCTGAGTTTAATTCTGGTGATTGCCAAAAGCAATTACTAAAAAATGGAAATCAAAGTCGAAACCTACCATACTAGAAGTAGTGAATATAGCAACAAAGATAAAAGAACTAGAAGTGAGATCTTTAGAAAAAGGTAGGAGCAAATTGCATAGAAAAAAATGAGAATTGTAGTAACAATACTTGTAGAATGTTTTGGAGGAAAAATAAGGTTTAAGGGAAGACAACAAGTGAATGAGCTATGTAATGTTTGATTAACAATGACTGTATACAAGACTATACATGACGTATAATGTTTGCAACTGAAAATATGCCAGTATGGTTTATTTTCATTTATATAAATGTATGATTACCTTTGTTATAAGTGATGATTCAATAAAGATGGTTCTTGTTTAAAAAAGGAAGCAAAGAGTTAGTTTTTCTAACACAAAATTAAGATCCCAAGGAGGAGCCACTTGTTTCCTTAGAGGCTTCTTATGCAACTCCCCATTGTTGTCTGGGCGAGAATGGAGACATCACTCTGAAATTTGAGGAATCCTTCTGAATATTCAGAAGTACCTTGGATATCAGTGGAAAGGGTGGAAAAGCAGACAGGAACACTCCTGTCCAAGAAAAAGAAAATCCATCAGTTTTCCAAACCTGATGAGGTGTCTGTTGTGATAGACTATGTTGGAGCAGTAGAATAGGAGATCTAGATTCTTAGAAATGTGGTGTCTCCATCACAAAATCTCACTTTGCACAAATCCCAAAACAGGAGTCTAAAATGTCAAGTAATGTTGATGCATTGACAATAGCAATTGCAAGTATCACTGAATTTTTCTTATGGGGAGTCTTGCAAGAAGTATTGTGAGTATCATAAATACCATGAGACCCTGAATCCTGAGAAATTCCATAGGATCATAGGAGATTAGTAAGCTATTGACCCAGAGGAAATGTTACGCCTAGTCGTTTTATCCCAATGTCATACCATACAAATGCTAGTCAGTACCCAAGATTGCATTTAGTGATGACTGCCCATGTGCAGAAAGGTTGTGGGCTCTATCCTTGGTAAGAATTTATGATGCCCCATCCACTCATCCAGGTTCCTCCTGAACAGTGTCATAGAGGTGCTCTGTTTCACATGAATTGGTAGCCTGTCCCAAAGATGTGGCAGTCGGGAGATAAATCTATCCCTCCAGCATGCCCTTTTTAAGTCGCAGGCTATTTTAATGTCACTGGAATAGGTATCCTTGGTCCCATTTGACTTATGGATATGCAGCAAGTTCATTAGGTATGGGTCTTGGATTGCTCCGTAGGCCAGGCATGTCTCCCCTAAGAAGTCTATATGATACGGAGTATGGTGACAGAGACTTTAGTTGGTCTGTGTAAGACACATGTTAGAGCATCTTGATCTTTGTTAGAAACTTCTGAGGTCTCTCTAATTGCTGCAGGTGCTTAGTATGGTACATGCAAATGAGGCATTATACTCAATTATGGGCCAGATAAGTGCCCAGTATAGGGTGTTATAACTTCTTTTGCTGTTGTGGAATTGCCATTACTAATCAAGTGTGCTATGTAGAAAGCATTCCTTACTACAGTAGACACATGGTGGTTGAAGATAAGGGCACAGTCAACTTGTCATCCCAGGTCCTTTACCACTTCATGGGTGCTTAGGGTATTGTTGATTTGATAGTGTGAGGGGACATTGTTTGTGCCAAAGGGAATGATTATGCATTTCTTTGCATTTAGTTTGAGACTGTGACTAATACACCATTTTTTAGTCTGCGTGAGACCCTCCTGGAGTATGCTGACATCATTTAGGGATTCAATTATTGCACCTAGTTTGCAGTCATCTGCAAACTTGGCCAGCCACAACCCCTTATTTTTAACCTGAACTTCTGAGAAGTATATACCAAACAGTAGGGGGCCCAGCACTGACTCCTGTGGAACCCCCCACTGGTAACATGTTTGCTGGCTGATGTGGAGTCATCTACTTTGATAGTGTATGTCTGGTTTGTGAGCCAGTTGGCAACCTATCTTACAATGAAGGGGGTTACATTCAGTTTGCTAATTTTATCGGTAATGCCTGAATGTGGATTGTGTTGAAAGCCTTTGGTAGGTCAAGACATGCTGTATGCACAGTTTTGCCTTCATCAATGGCCTTGGTCACATTTTCAAAGAAATTCATCATATTTAACAGGCAGGATCTGCCCTTCATGAAGCCAAATTGGGTAGGAACCAGGGTTTGAAGGTTACCTACAGGTATGTCTTTATTTATGAGATTCATGATGATACATTCTGTGGCCTTACAGATGAGACTGGTCAGGCTTATGGGTCTGTAATTCCCTAATCTGTTGCTAGGCCACCTTTGTGGCGGAGAATAACTGTTGCTGTTCTCCATTCTGCTGGAACAAAGCCTGTGGTTAGGCTATGATTAAAAATAGTACTTAGTGGTGATGCTAGCTCATTTTTAGCCTGTTTAGAAGACAGCCTGGGATGTCATTTGGTCCAACAGAGGCTGTACTTTTTAGCCTTGGACAAGGATTTGAGGACCTGTTCTTTAGATATGTAAGGGGGGGTGGGGGAAGGTTTGTTGTAAGTTAGGAGTGGATAAGGGAGAGAAATTTTCACCAAACATATCTGCTAGTAGGTTTGCTGTCTTTGTGAATTCAGTGTGTGTGATACCGCTGGCCACTAGTTCTGCACATGCTTGGGTCTTACTCTTTAGGTTATGTATGTACCTGCAAAGGGCTTTATGGTTATCCTTGGCTGCACTTGCTAAGTTTCTCTTAAAGGAGCCCTTGCTGAAATCATAATCTGAGTGGAAAAATTCAAGAATGGATCTAAATACATATATTTTTTCCTGTGGAATAAATGCTCTTTGAACTGATATGCCCAGGAAACACCACAGGAAAACAATCATGTGAGGAATCAAACAATACTTCTGTAAGTTATCCTGGAATCTCAGCCTGTGTAGGAGATCCTTTACCCAACTAAAAGATTCATGACACTTTAAAACAGACTCTACAAAGATAAGCAAGTTATCTAAATAAATAAAGGTGTGAATAGCTTGCAGTCTGCAGTAGGCTTTCTTGGGATCGAGGCGCTTTGTGAATACCCTTGGAATGTTAAATAGACCAACGGGTAATGCAGAGAACCAGTAATGTGATCCAGACATAGAATACCTTAAGAAATATCTTGAATCTGAATCTATAGGAATGTGATGATATGCATCTTTTAAATCTAAAGTCACTAGAAAACTCAAATTGGGAATAAGGGGTAACAAGGTGTGAAGAGACATCATTTTGAACTTAAGTACTATCACAAATAGATTCAGAAAGAAAAGATTCAGAACTGGTCTCCAAGAATCTTCTTTCTTTGGCACCAGGAACATGACAGAATAGAACCATTCCTCTAACTGAGGATGAGGGATAGCTTCTATAAAACCCCTGAGCAAGCATATATTGAATGGCAGTAAAGAGGAATCACTGAAAAGGAAGCAGAGACTCATCTTGCCATCTGGAACCTTGATAGATTATTCTAAGGACCTATCTATTTGAAATGATCTGTTTCCAAAAAGAGACATGTACATTCAGACTTTCTGGAAAGATCAAAGGACTGCCAGGGTGGGGGGGGGGGGTTGGAAATCCTTCATTTAGTCATTCAGACTTATTGGACTGTCCTTTGTTTGGGGGGTGCTGCACTCTTTTTGGAACCTCCTGCCATTGTCTTTTAAACATTTTCTGACCAGCAGATTGCTGAACTGCTTATTTTGCTTTTTAAAGAATGTTGTACAGGGATTATCGAATCCCTTGCCAAACTTGGTGAAGGAAGGTAAAAAAATCTGAGAAATCTCTTGAATCAGGTTTCTTGTCTCATGACACCTTTTAATGATCTCTGCAGCAGAATGTTCAAAAAATAGTTATCTATCCAATGGAAAATTCAACATTTCATTTTTGATATCCACTCTGCTGGGAGATTTTGGAAAACAGCCAGGCAACCCTCCTCATAACAGTTCCAGTGGCAGTATCTCTGAAGGGGACAGCAGCAGAATCATATGTGCATTTCAAAAAGTGGATAGTCAATTGAGACACAGAAGAAACCAAAATGCACAAAGCAGATTTCTACTCACAAGAGGAAACAGATGCCAAAATATTCCACATGCTCTCACGAGAGGCAAGCATAAACTCTAGCTTATGAGCTTAACAACTGAGAAATCTAAAAATAGGTGTTACAGAAGAAAGCACTTTTTATCAAAAGCTTTCCCATCCTTGTCAGAAGGAAAGCAATTAGTATTAACCAAATGTTGAACAGCAGCTGGATTTCCTTAAGCAATAGCTGCTAGGTATGACATGGGATGTATGAATAAAAACTGAAAAGACTAAGGCATTTGATATAGTCTATTTGCTTTTTGGGGGAGCAGAATGGCTGTCAGGGAAACTGCAGCCTGTGATAAAAACATTCTCCAAAGCAGACAGAATAGGAGGAATAGAAGTAGGTTCTGGAATTTCCAGATGTCTGAGGAACTGAGAAACATCACCATTTTCTCATTGAAACAACTAATTCAATCTGGACATAAATTCACAGAAAGAAAATCCTGCAAAAGTACTGTCTGAAGTCACACTCTCCTCAGAATCTGAATCAAAATGTTGTAGAGATAACATGTAATCTGTGCCTTCAGAATAATCTTGAGGTTCAAACTCGTGAATTTCTTCAATAAAAGAAGAACCTTTTTTCTTGTGCCAGTAATAGCCATACAGACAGTATTAAAAGCTTAAAATTAAACCCTGAGCTAAGTCAAATAAATAGTTCTTGTCCAGGGTAACTGAGGTAGGGGAAGGCATATGTTTAAGTTTTCATTCCTTTTTGACAGGAATTTCTGTAGAAACAGATCAACTTTTGACAGGGAAAAAACATTCTAGGGATGGGCACAGCTTCTTGGCCTGGCATAATGGCATTCTCTGGTGGTGGTGGTGCTGTGGAAGCATTGTCGGCTCACAGTAAGACGCTGTCTGGTTCGATTCTCAGCTAGAGCATCTTCTGTGTGGAGACATGCGTTAATGGGCGTACCTTCGTTGAAGGTTGTGCATCAGGGCTGGTAACTCGGCACATAAAAATCAACTACCATTCATTAGCAGACTGGAGTTCCGCTGTGGCGACACCTAACCAGGAAAAGCCGAAAGACACAACAACAACAGCATAATGGCATTCTCTGTCTCTCCTCCCAGGACTGACAAGAGTGTTTCTGTCTTGCCCATCAAGGGCATTTCAATAGTCACAGGGAATGTGTCTAACCATGGTCCCTGGTGGGTATACAGAAAACACCGGAATGATCCAAAGAAAAAGATGGGTGGTCTAAGAAACCAGCTTTGGCTACAGCAGAGTCATCCACCTGCAGCCAAGGCACTTTAGCAACCTACTATGTTTTAACAATTTTCTTCATTGTGTTGCTGGATGAAGGAAGAGCTGAGGAACTTGTAGGTTGTTCTATGGTTAAAATAAAAAGGTGCATGATTCCCAGGGAGGTTTGGCAGTAATAGTTTGTAAAACAGAACGACTGCAAAAAAGTAACTTCTTGACAAGTAAAATGCAGTAAAAACCTTTTTAAATATAGACCCCAGCCACCAAAAATAGAATAACATAATGTTTAACAAAGAGAAAAATATTTTAAAGTTAGTTACAGCAACTTTTTACCACAAAAGTAACACTCCCCCTCAAAAGTGATCAAATGTCATGCAACAGTCATTGCAAACGATTTCCCCCAGCTTAAATACATTTGATAGAAGAACAAAGTTTTCTAACATACAAAGCTTTTTTTCCTTCCAAAGGGAACTTATTTACTTCGCTGTGCATTACTGTTAGCTAACTGTTGATCCCTGAAAGCCCCCAGAAGGGCACTCTCTTAAGCGGCAGGAAATCTCTGAAGGGCTTGGCACCCACACCTAACTTTTAGTCAGCACAGCCCAAGTTGCATGGAAGGTACCCTGAAAGCTTTGGAAGTTGGCTGGCTGTTATGTCCATAGCAGGATATAACCCATATAGTGTAGGCTACTGCAGCCATGATTATGAAGAACATCAAAGATTCCTCATAAAGAGAATTATATGACTTCTATACATGTTACAGCAACTCTGCCTCTGTATCTTATCTCTTTCTTAGAGGAGATATATGCCTGACATAAGACCATTAAAAACACTTACAATCTGAAACTCTTTTGTTTACAATACTCCCGCAAAAGTGATCTGAACACAAGAACATACAACCTCTATGCTGAGTCAGAAATGATCAACAGACATAGTTTTCAGTAGGAGGACAAAGTTATCCCTGTTGACAGTGGTCTGGTAGGCTCTCTGGTGGTCTCCACAGTCATCTGTTATTTGAGAGTGGTCAAGATGGACCTCTTCTTGGTCACTTAGTGTCCGGCTGTAGCTGTAGGTCATGTCTGAGATGCACCAGCATCTGGGGTTTAGCATTGGGACCATGCTGCTCCCCCGGTATGACTAAAAGTGTTGCAGGACTGATTAGCCCTGACCATCAGGCCACCAGTAGTAGAACCTATTCATGATGTCATCAATGGAGGTGACTGATGTCTGTGTAAGGCTTTCTTTGGAATATTCAGACAAGCCTTACATTTTCCATATTGTTCCCCTTCCTTATGTGTCACTTCACATACCTTGTTTGTAGCCCAGTCCTCTTTATTACCAGTTGTCCACCCTGTGACTTTCTGCATTCTTCCACTGTTGTCCCCACTTTTGTGTCCATAGTACCCTACCTATCTCTGTAAGCATTAGTGTATGGCAGTCCTTTCTACCTTCTCCACTTATTTCCTTCCCACAAAAGCAGCTTGTTACTCCCCCCAACTATAATTCTTCAACAAAGAAAAATGGGCAAACCTATCTTTCCTTCACATTATCCACGGATGTGAACCTCTACTTGCCCTTGACCCATTTCTGCCCTTACTATCTGCCTCTTTCTTCATTTATATGATGAAATGAGTTGACACTTTGATGTGCTGGACATCTATGGCCTGATTCCTGTCCCCATGTTGCAGCTATACGGTGCTTTGTTATGCACCTGAACACACATAGTCTCAAGAATGTGGCCTTATATTGTGCGTAATGTTTGTCATGTGACCATTTATAATGTGGCCACTTTACTACTATTCCGTAGTGTGACTGCTGTCAGTAATGCTACTGTTCCCGTTTACTATGAAGCTCCTTTGCTGGATACGAATACTATGCAGGTCTTATTACATAACTAAGCACCTCTGTTGTGCTTCGTGCTGCAACATCGTTTATATGTAATGTTGTTCAGTAGCATTGCAAATCATTCTGAACACTTTCCTGCTTTTCTCAAAACAAATTGCTCATCTCACATGACATCAGCAAATATTTATTTATGGCCAATAAAACCTATAATATGCACTGATTTCTGAACCTATGGTCTAACCTACACTAAACTCTGAGCTCAGCTCAATGAAATATTTCCATCTAAGCAGGCTGAAATAGGAGAAGACATGCTTAAGCCTTTGTTTTTTTGACAGGACATTCTGCAGAAACTGACCCATTTTTGCCAGAAAAACCTCCCTATGTATGGGTACAGCTTTCTGGCAAGACAGAGTGGCATTTTGTGCTCCTTCAACCAGGACTGACGAGAATGGCTCTCCCGTGCCTACTAAGGACACCCCAACCCCCAACCATCTCCTGAAAAAAAACAAATACATGAACAATGCTTGAACTGCAAAAAGCAATTACTGTAGGATTAGCAATGGATATTAATCCAATTATTTCTGATATCTTCTGAAACTGTTTTACATTAAGTAAATATTTTTGCATTTTTCCCATCTAGAGCAATTTATCTCCCCTCACCATGCATTATTTCACCAAGCAAAAAAGGTTCAGTAATATAAACATTTACAAATCACACTGCTTACAATTCAGTTTCTCTGAGAAACATATCCTGAGATTCAGAAACATTTCTCATATCATTGTATGCAATTATTTGTGCAGGGTGTGTGCAATTCATAGATGCACTGAGAGCAAATGGGGGGGGGGGCAATCAGCAGGGTTGTTCTCGTTATATGCTAATGACAGTATAATGAAAGAGTAATGAGCAACATTATTAAAGTGACAATATTTGTGTTTGCAAATAAAGGAAAACAATACAGCAAAACAATTCACAAACATATAAAGTCCGTGACATGAAGTGCCACTTCCAATGAAATATGAGTGTTAGTTTAGAGGAGTAGCAGAACTATGCTAAGTGTAGCTGTAGCTTTAGCAAATGCATATATAAAACAGGCCGATTTTGCCACTAGTGGCCATAATGGTGCTCATTGTTGCTCCTGATGGTACAATATCATCTGACCACACTTAACATTTTATGACCTTCACAACACTGACATTATAGATGAATACTATGTGGGCAGAGTCACCATCCATAAGCTAGTCGATATGTGTTGGCCCTATTTGCTGGCCTGCATGAATGACATATTCCAATGGATATCAAGGTATGTGTGGCTTTAAGAATACTAGCGACAAGCAATTTTAAGCAACCATCAGGGGGACACAGTTGGGGTATCCCAGGCATTTACCTTAAGAATACCCCAACAGTTTCTCAATGCCATGCTAATGAATTTAGAGAACATATGTGGTTTCCTCATACCATAGAGGAGAGACCCAATATCTTATGAGATTGTTTATGATATAGCCCATTTTCCTGAGGTATCAGAGCTCATAGACTGAACCCATATTGAAATAAAAGCCCCAGCAAGTGAACGGGGTAGAAGGTATGTGAACTGTAAAGGTTACGATTCTATCAACTGCAAGGTGGTATGACAATACACAGAATATAATCTACAACATGTCTACAGGTCACCTAGGCAGCAACCATGATTCCCACATAGGACATACATGTGACCTTTATCAATGGTTTGTGTGGGTGACTTATAGGTTCATAAGTGAATGGTAGCCTAACTGCACTGAATGGCCATTTTAAGCATAGCCAGTATTCCAAGGACAGAATCAAGCACTGTACCTTGTGTCTATGAGATGAATACTTTAATTATTATGCAACACCCACTTTCACCAGGGGGTTTGTTGGCAATGCTTTATATGCCCTGGAGCCCTGGTTGATGACACCTTTCAAAAATCCACATAGAGTGACAGATGATGGATATAACTACACATTTTCACAAATCCAGGCTACCATGGACCATTTGATTAGGCTACTAAAGGCATGCTTCACTGGCTGGCCGTATCTGGTAATGACCTGCAATATGACCCTGACATGTGGCTAGACAGTTTCCATATGTGCAGTTTTATACAACATAACACTGAGGAAGCAGCTGCACCAGGGCGGCCATAGGCAAAAGGAATATCTGCCAATGCAAAAGGCAGTGAAGGGTGGGCTAGATTAGGAGTCAGTAGAGGACCAAGTAGCAGGGGATGACCATGCTAGACAGAGATGGGAGCAGTATTGACCAAGAAACAGCAACTGGCACATAGCTTTGGACCATAGTGAAACATATACACTGCCATAAACGTGATGCTTATAATCCCACAACCAAACTGTGCACATCCAGGCAAAGACAGGTCAGACTGTGCAACAGACATAGGCAATCCAGGTAAAACAGTACAAAGGTCAGGGAAGTTATCATCATTTGCACAGGATGGGGTGAGAACATGAGTGTGAAGTGTCTCCCACAGGGAAATGTGTGAGTGTTGCAGGAACTGAATATAATCTTGTGCATTCTGAGTCTGAGGTGGGAGTGGAGGGAACGATTGTAACATACTTTGGGAAGGGCCACTGTTACTGTACATATATTTTTGCGTTTGTTCATAGGTTCATAGGTAGGTACTAGGCTATTGGCCCTAGGGCCTTTATATGCCTAGCCATAAAGGTACCCTGGCTTTCACCACCCAAGAAAATTATTTTCCTGTGCCCCTGTCGAGTAGAGCCACAGAGGTGATCCCCAGGATGAATTTCCTATTTCCCATCCAATCATCAAGATTTTTCTTGAACAGTGCTAATGAGGAGTTTTGTTTGATATAGATAGGTAGTTTGTCCCAGAGTATAGGAAGTCTCTGGGACAGGAATTTATCCCTCCAGCATGTTCTGTTTATTATGGTGACAAGGTTTAGGTCCCTAGAGTGTATAGCTCGGAGGGATTGGGATTTATTTAAGTAGAGCATGTCCAACAGCTCTGGATTTGACATAGCTTTGTATGTTAGGCAGAGATCACCTCTGAGTAGGTGATATGTGACAGAGTAAAGGTGGAGTTTTTTTAGACAGTCGGCGTAGGGCATCTGAGGCTGATAATTCTCTTTGTGAGGTATTTCTGCGGCCTTTCCAGTTGTTGTAGATGTCTTGTGAGGTACATACCAAAAGGGGCATTGTACTCTATAATGGGTCTAATGAGTAATGAGTAGAGGGGAACAATGACCTCTTTTTCCTGGGTGAGAAACCTTTTGTGATGAGGTGTGCCACGTAGAAGGATTTCCTGACTACTGTGGCAATGTGATTATCAGAGGAGAGACTACTGTCCACCTGTGTCCCAAGGTCTCTTATCACACTTTCAGTGTTAAGTAGACTACCACCTATGTGGCAGCTCATGGGTACAGAGTTTTTAACCAAAGGGGATGACAATGCACTTTTTGGCATTGAGCTTGAGGCCATGGCTTTGACATCAGGCTTCTGTCTTAGTGAGGCTCTTTTGTAGGATGTCCACATTGTTTGGGGTTTTGATTATGGCTCCTAGTTTGCAGTCATCTGTGAACTTCATTAGCCAAAGACCTTCTGTGTTAGCCTGTACTTCAGAAAAGAAGATACCAAACAGGAGAGGACCCAGGACTGAACCCTGTGGTACTCCACTTGTCACTGTCTGAAGTCGGTTTTGGAGTCTGCTACTTTCACAGAGTGGGTTCTGTCAGTGAGCCAATTGGCAACCCATCTTGTGACATAGGGATTTATACCTAGTTTAGTGAGTTTATTTATAATTCCAGAGTGGGGAATGGTGTCAAAAGTCTTGACGAGATCTAGATAGGCTGTGTGAACCACCTTACCCTTGTCTACAGCTTTGGTGACTGTTTCAAAGATGTCTATCAGGTATAGGAGACAGGATCTGCCTTTTACAAACCCAAACTGGGTGGGATCCAGAGTTTTGCGATTACCAATGTCTTTGTTTTATAAGTTCCATGATGATACGTTCCATGGCCCTGCAGACCAGGCTCGTTAGGCTAATGGGGCAGTAGTTCCCGGGGTCTGTAGTGGCTCCCCCTTTGTGGAGTGGGATAACCGTCACTGTGCACCATTCAGTGGGCATAAAGCCTGAGGTGAAGCTATGATTGAACATGGTGCTTAGGTGGGGTGCCAGTTCATTCTGTAATTCATGTAAAACGCAGTCTGGGATGTTGTCAGGTCCCATAGATGCTGTGTTCTTCGCTTTGGAGAGTGTGTTTTTTACCTGTGCAGCCGTGATTACAGGAACTGTGCATTCTTCTGGTATAGAGATGTGCCCTTTAGAGGGTGAGAGAGGGGTAAAGTTAGCATTGAACCTTTCTGCCAGGATTTTGGCAATATCAGTTGGTTGTGTATATTTAGTGCCATTGTGCTGTAACTCAGAGCAGATCTGAGTGTTTCCATTGAGATTCTTGGCATAGCTATAGAATGCTTTGTGGTTGTCTTAGAATCAGTGGCAATTTTGTTTTCATAACTAGCTTTGGAAAATTTTATGAGGGGATCTCAGCTTGTGTGGGGTAATAGGGGTCTGAAGTTGTTTGTGATGGGGTAGGCTGGGATACAGCCTCAGCAGATGTTGCATCACCATGGCTGAGTGTTGCAAACAGGTCCAGGGCACCCATGGAAGTTGTGTGGGCATCCTGTGCGTATATTTGTCCATGGGAGCTACCTCTCCTTGAATTATCACAGGTGATAGCAAGGCCTTGGCTACAGGGAGGTGTGTTATATGACCATGAGCAGTGTCCTCTACCATACATGACACTGGCATGAACACCATACCTTCAGGGACACCCTGTTTTGCCAAGACGAACCTCTGGTGATGGTGGTGGTGGTATTGCATGACACCAACCATGGACTGGCTCTGTGATGCCTGCCTGGCATGCATCCTATGAGCAGGGGAGAGCCTGAGTAGCACCAGTAGGCAAAAGAACATGTTCAAGATATGGGGTGTGCAGTCCTGTAGCTCATCATACATACCCTTCAATACATGGACCATCTCTGCAAACACTGAGGCATCATAGTTAGAGTCGGATTCATCTCCAACATTAGGTAGTGAAATATCCATGGTGGTGAAAGAAAGATAGTACATCACTTATGAGGAGAAAAAAGTACAAGACCCAGTATAAATATCTCCCATCACTTTACTTTACTCCTAGTCAGCAATAAAGAAATAAACTTAGCTTGTGCAGATGTCCATGTACCTGCATAACTGGGAAAAAAAATATCATGGCCAGGCACAACAGTATGTGGTTCACAAAATATGTATTAGCAATACAATACCAAAAGAAATTGAATGCATCCCCAATGGATGCTCTTGTGGCATACTGCAGCTCATCTCCAAGGTCCAACACACCACTGTGGGAAAGCAATGAGTCCGAACTCCATGCAGAGTAGCAAGAAAGGACTCTGTCTCCATCAACAGTGATTTGACCAATGGCCTGCATCCCCTGCAAACCAGACAGCACAAGTCTGTGCATCTCAAATGATGTCAGTGGTTCTGTGCAGGCCATCACCAACATTAATGTGTGCCACAGCATCTTACCAAGCACAGTCACAGTAGAACTGGTTATCATTCTCCTGGTAGAATGGCCATTAGCCATGGAGATAGAGGGCCTGTGACAAGATTTCATTGTCTATATGGGAGAATTTGCCTTTTCATACCTTCTCTTTGTCAGACATGATACTGTATAGAGAAGGGATACACAGTGTAAATATACCACTGAGATATGCCTTTCATGTAAATGAAACAAGACAAAAGGAAGAGCGTGGTAAACTAAGCTGGATGAAAGTACAATAGCAATAACAACAACAAATAAACAAACAAACAGAAATGCTCAACTGTTTATTAAAACAAAAAAAATGTAAAGCTTTCGGGCTTTAGTCTTCTTTAGTACTAACATACATTTAAATATCATTCATTTTATAATAGAGTTAATCACATGACACAGCCACCCAATAGAATTCCAAATTCCAATACATACAATTAAAACACAACTTCCAATGAAAATACATTTGCTTCTTTATTAAAACAGGTTTTAAGCTGATTGCACAATTCAATCCTGGAAATACATCAGCTTTAAGTCTTAAAAATCCAATTATATTCACTATTTTCTAAAATACTGGTTTTGCAGTTAAATGCAAGTTCTCGCAGTAACGAGTTTTCCCAAGCCCTATTATGCCAATGTTACCGGAAAAGGTGGATGCGTGGCCTAGAGCTCATTCGAGGGGGAGTTCCCAGCAGCGAGTGGGCATAAATGCAATGAAGCACAAAAATTATAGTCCTCATGTTCAAAGCAAGGTACCCCTGCAAAAATAAACAGTATAAATGTTAGTAATGTAAATCTTTCAGATTATATTTTAACAGCAGCAGATATTGAATTATTGAGTAAGGGGTTACAATTTATAACTAGCGGTATAGACTCTGTTACTGATGCTTTAACTGATTAAAAAAATATTTACTAGGAATCTTAACTTAAAACTTGGTTTTAAAGATTCCCCTATCTCTGGCAAAGGTACTTGTAGAAAATCTAATACCTTTTATTCCAAACAGCTGTCCTGTTATAACAACATTTCATGATGTATGCAAACAAGAACTCAAAGCATTATAAGATTTAAAAAAAAAAGAAAAAACTTTACAATTTAACTTATGATGAACATGAGGCATTACAACATTTACAGAATAATCCTGATATACAGTAATTATCAAATAAGCTGATAAAGATGATGCTATAGTTATTTTGAATAGAAGTGACCATGTAAATTATATGTGTGAATTATTGACAGAAAATACTTTTAAAAGAAAATTGATTTTACGGCTACTAAGAAGTATATAACAGATATAAACATGATGATTTATGATATGCAACTGCAAGGTGATATTTATGTATTTATTTTACATTTGTTGACCGGGATTGTACGACTGAGCTGAAGAGCCCTTTTTTAGCGGAGGGCCGGGGAGAAAAGCTCCAACATATTATACAATTTTCATTATAAATTAGCATTAAACAGCAATGTTACAGGATTATTACAAGTCATTAAGTAGCAATACAATGTTATATGTGTCAATAATCAGGAGTATAGCAAAACAATTTCAAGATGTATAAAAAGAAATATGTCATTAAGATGAATATTGTTTTTGGGGTAAGTGGTTACAAAAACCCAGTTTGATCATGATGTAGTTGCATGAAGGCAAGACAATTACAACAGAAAGTTTCTCTGAGGCAATTTTCTTAATAGATTTTAGAAGACAGTAGAAAGAGTAGTCAAGGAAGATTATAGAGAGCTAGTGAGAAGAGTGAGTTAAGGGCAGAAAGTAGAT
Source organism: Protopterus annectens (assembly GCF_019279795.1). Classification (NCBI taxonomy): domain Eukaryota; kingdom Metazoa; phylum Chordata; order Ceratodontiformes; family Protopteridae; genus Protopterus; species Protopterus annectens. The sequence continues at coordinate 189,032,168 of NC_056748.1, read as the reverse complement.
TAAGGTATGAGAAGTAGGGGATGTTAAGGAGGGAGAGTGCAGTGGCAGGACCAGTGACTTTTAAAGTGCTCTGTGGTGGCTGTCTTAAATTGTTTAGGATGTGTAAGGGTCCTGATTTCTAGTGGGAGCCTATTCCTGGTAATAGTGGGGTGATAGCTGTACATGTTGTGTTCATGTTTAGACTTGGGTTTGTAGATTTATAGTAGGTCTTGGTTAGAGCTTTGGAGAGGTCTAGAGGGAGAATAATGGGAGATGAGAGGGGATAGTGCTGGGCAGTAGAAAGGCTTGTATAGGATGGAATGGATGATCTGGAGCTGAGATAGAAGAAATTGGTGGGGTAATTCAAGCCAGTTTATGTGTTTTAGAGAGAGACAGTGATGGGATTTATAGGTTTGTTGGGCAGCAAATCTAGCTACCTTGTTGTAGGTAGACTCAAGTTTGGTCAGGAGTGCTGAGTTAAGATTTGTGAGAATTTGAGAATTGTACATTAGACTGGGTAGAAGGTAGGTAAGAGAGTGAGTATTCTTGGCTTCAGAGGTAAGGAATTTTTTGTTACAGTAAAGGAGCCCTAGTCTTGAATGAGTCTTTTTGATACAGTTATTAACATGCAAGTCAAATTTAAGCTGATCATCAATGGTTATGCCTAAGAGCTTAGTGCTGGATTCTACCTGAATGGGAGTGTTATTAAGGATGTATGGAGAAGGAGAGTTTAATATTGTTGAACTTTTTAGGTAGGAAGAGTAACAGCTTTGTTTTTTTTAGGGTTAAGGATGAGCTGGTTGTTGGAGAGCCATGTTTCAACTAAGTTAAGAGGTGCCTGAGTAGCTGAGAAGAGCTTAGAGGGAGAGTTGGCTGTGGTGATGACTGTAGAATCCTCTGTGTATTGCATTAAAGATGACTGAGGACAGGAGGTATAGAGTTGATTAGTAAATATATTAAAAAGTAAAGGTCCTAGGCTAGACCCTTGAGGTACATTCATTTTTACAGGGAGAGGAGGGGAAAGTGCAGAGTGCCATCTCACTGATTGAGATCTATCAGTGAGGTAGCTGGAGAACCATGCAACAGTATCAGAGGAGAAGTTGATGTTATGCAGTTTGTGCAGCAGAAGAGTGTGTGAGATAGTGTTGAAAGCTTTTGAGAGGTCCAAGAATAGGCAAGAAATAAGTTCATGGTCATCTATGGCTACAGAGACAGTGTTGAGGAAGGATACTAGAGCTATAGTGGTACTATTGAGGAAGGATACTAGAGCTATAGTGGTACTATGTTTGGGTCTGAAGCCGTATTGAGTGTGTGTAAGAAGATTTTCCTGTATTAGATACTGCAAGCTTGTTTATGAATACATTTTTTTAGTACTTTAGAGAGAGGGGAGAGGATAGCGATAGGTCTAAAGTTGGATATCAGAGGAGTTATCTCCTTTGTGTATAGGTAGAATGTAGCATTGTTTCCAGATGGAAAGCACTTTAGATTCAGAGACAGAGTGATTAATTAGGATACATACAGGGAGAGCAAGATAGTCAGCTGCTAGTAGAAGAAAAGTGGAAGAAATATTGAGAGCTGATGCTGAGAATGGTTTTAATTTAGAGAGTAGAGTTTTGATGTAGCTAATAGGTACAGGTTTGAGGGAGAAGATATTTGAGGAGATAGTATTAGGAGTAGGTTCAGAAAAGTTGGAGATGTTAGTAGTAGAGGAGTTAGAAGTATTTAATGTTCTTACTGTTCATTGCCCAGTGACTCCATTGTTTTATGGTTTATCAAAAATATATAAATCTATGACCCACCCCCCTATGAGACCTATTGTCTCAGAGTGGGGTTGGGTCACAGAACCATTATCATTTATGTACAGAATATTTTAAGTAAATACCTTGCACATTCCCAAATTTATATCAAAGACTCAGGTGACTTCTTATTTAAATGTTAAGATTGGCATAGTAATAATATGGTTCATGATTTTTTATAAGTCACACTTGATATTGACTTTTTTATAGTGATTTCAAATGAGTATGGTTTGAATGCTATATGTGATTTTCTTTGTACTAAAACTGATACACTGGAAATAAATATTAAGAATATTTGACAATTAATTGAGATAGTACTTACAAAAATTATATTTATTTTTAATCAACAACCATATTTACAGATTTCTGATGTGGCCATGGGTATCCCCATGGCAAACACATATGTAAACTTCGCATTAAGTCAATAGGATGAAGAATTTATATTTAATGCGAGAAATGCTATGACTATGAATGTATTTTTATAAGCGTTTTTTAGATAACTGTTTTTAATATGGAAAGAGAAAGAAGAATGCTTAAAAGAATATGCAAAATATCTAGATAGCACCACTGACTATTTGAAGTTTAAGATGAACTGCTCTGCTGAACAAATTACTTATTTAGATATCCAATTAAATACAAACATGGGGGGGTATAAATACCAGTGTTCACAAAAAACAAGTGCATGCAAATAGGTATACTCATAGGAGAAGCATGCATGCCTACCATGTCTTTAAAGGAATAGTTAAGAGTCAATTTACAAGGATAAGTAGATTGAAAACTGATGATAAAAAATATGAAGGACAAATGATCAAAATAGCTAATAAGTTAGAAGAACGGGGATATAATGGAATAGCAGCGCAAGGAATTATGAATACTGTAATTGATGATAGAAAAGATGGGATAAAACCATTTTTAGTAGGAAATGAAATGAGAATAATACAAATGTAAATATGGACTCACTACTAAGTAAAAACAAAATTAGATATGTGACTACATTTAATAGAAGAACCACTGCTGTTAAGAAACTAATACAAAAAAATTGGAAAATTTTAACAGCTATGCCTGAGTTGAAGTTGTTGATAGTTGATGAACCTAGTTTTGCTTATAGGAACCATATGAATTTAAAGAGGAAATTATGTTATAAGGATTTAAAAGTAGACAGAGATAGTAGTATTATTAATATTGTAGGGACTTTCCTGTAGTTGCAGTTGCTGTAAAGATATTATAAAGTGCACCACATCTGTGCATCTAACAGGAAAGATATATTCATTTCATTCATAAGCTACATGTAATACCACCTATGTGGTTTATTTAGGTACTTGTTTAAAATGTCTTTGCTTTTAAGTTGGAAAATGTAGTCGTAGATTTAAGGAACGTATAACTGAGTATAAGTCTGACATACAAAGGGGTGAACGAATGCATGCATTGGCAAAACATGTCTTGAACAATGATTCTACACATGAATTTAATTAAACCAAAAACCTCACGCTCTGAAGAAGTTCTTTTTGGAATGAAAGTGCTTACCAGGTTTATGTAATAAAGTTTACACATGAATTTAAGTTAATAGTAATTGATGTTATATATCAGAGCTTCAGAAGGGGGGCATGAATCATATTTTAGAAAATAGTGAATATAACTGGATTTTAAGACTTAAAGCGGATACATTTCCAGGACTAAATAGTGCAATCAGCTTAAAACCTGTTTAAATAAAGATGAAAATGTATTTTCGTTAGAAGTTGTGTTTTAATTGTATGTATTGGAATTTGAATTCTATTGGGTGGCTGTGTCATGTGATTAATTAACTCTATTATAAAATGAATGATGTTTCAATGTATGTTAGTAGTGAAGAAGGGTAAATCCCTAAAGCTTTGCATTTTTTGTTTTAATAAACAGTTGAGTGTTTATAAGTTTTTTTTTTTTGTTGTTGCTACAGTATATGCCTTTCATGTGCCACCATCTGCAGTATACTATCTAGCCTGTGTCTCTGTTATGGCAATATTTGTGCATAATGGGTTACTGTACTAGTGTGCCGGACTATATGGCACAGCCATAACTACCCTCCACAGGCAACCCCCCCTTCCCACAAGTACACAGTGCAACAACAGGAATCAGGCATTTAACACACATTCATATTATGTGCTATGATTCTAATGTAAAAAATCACAGCTATTGAGGCACAAATTTTCACTGCAAGCAGTATTGGTAGACTTCCTGCCACTATGTATCACCAACAGAGCTGCAATGTATGTTTAGCTATGGTTCTGCAGCTGTATCATTTGTATAGTCTCTACAGGACTCACCTCAATATAAATGCACTCAGCATTGAAGGCTATAAAGCTCAGCAATATTTGTTATCACTTGATGATTTGGCCCATTTGAGCACTGCCCTTTGGCATGGTCAGTATTGAAAAGTACAATGCCAAGCAGTCAAATAACAATAGCTGACCCACTCCTGACACATAACCAAGCTATTCTTCTAAAGAAATGAATGCTACTCTACACAAGTCATCAGGTTTTATTACGGCAACTTTAAATACAACCTTATGATATACCTGCCTATTTACCTTTTCTGTTACATGCAGAACATCTGTCTCGATTTCCCTGAATATCACATCATAAGGTTAAAATGCAGGAAGTCTTTTCAGAAGCATTTCCCCACAATATTAGCACAAGAAACACTATTTATTTATTTCCTTTTGTTTACCAGGAAAGACTGATTGGGAATGTGTTCCCATTTTTAGTGGAGCCAATGAAAGAAAATCTCCAATTATAACAAAATTATTATAAATTGCATAGGTAAAACAATCAAATAAAGACAGAGAATTTAACTTGCAGAGAAAAAGTTAGAGTGTAAAAATGGCATATTTTAATCTAGTGGCAGTATTTTTGCTGAAACCAATGAGGAGAACTTGCAGTCAATCGGGTGTGCTTAGATTCAAGTGCACACGGTAGGTCAGTAGTGTGCAAATGATTATTGGCTTCAGCTTTGCTTCAAGATTCATCAGGCCACAGACATTGGTAACGTGAGGAATGTACAATTCGATCAAGCAAGCCATCAGGCCATCACAAAGGAAGATTACCCCACTTAAGTCAGCCACAGGTGAGGTCTTGAATGACAGAACCAAGCAGATGGAACACAGAGTGGAACACTACTAGCAGCTGTATGCCACAAAGATCATAATTATTGAGATAGCCCTGAATGACATTGAGCCTCTGCCAGCTATGACTGAACTCAATGCTGAACCCACCTTGAAGGAACTCAGCAGTGCACTAAAAGCACTTTCTTCTGGAAACCCCCCTGGGAAAGATGGTATTCCCCTCAGAAATCCTTAAATATACTAATGATACTCTAATCTTCAAGCTGCATGCAATACTTTGCCAGTGCTGGACAGGAGGCAGTATACAGCAAGATATGAGGGATGTTAACATAGTTACTGTCTATAAAAATAAGGATAACAAAAGTGACTGTAACTACTATTACAGCATTTGCCTTCCCCGTACTGCGTGGAAGATTTTTGCATTTGTTGTCCTGAAGAGGGTCCACATTCTTGCAGAGACAGTTTATCTCGAGTCTGTGTGTGTTCAGAGCTGAATGGTCTACTATAGACATGGTTTACTTCATTAGGCAACTACAAGGAAACAGTACACAACTCTGATTTACTCTAATGAGAATCTTGAAAGGTTCAGATGTGGATCCATCATACATGATGACAAAAGTGGCTGTAACTACTATTACAGCATTTGCCTTCCCCGTACTGCATGGAAGCTTTTTGCATTTGTTGTCCTGAAGAGGGTCCACATTCTTGCGGAGGCAGCAAATGCTGTAATAGTAGTTACAGTCACTTTTGTCATCATGTATGATGGGTTAAAAATAGGCTACATACAGGGAGCAGAACAAACCTCTGTATATTGCCTTCACTGATCTGATCAAGGCATTCAGCTTCATCAATAGGAAAGGTCTGTTTGTGATTCTGGCAAAGATCATCTGTCCTCCAATACTGCTTAGCATTATCAGGGTCTTTCACAAAGACATGAAGGGGACCATCATGTATGATGGATCCACATCTGAACCTTTCAAGATTCTCATTAGAGTAAAACAGAGTTGTGTACTGTCTCCAACATCATTTGGTATCTTCTTTTCAGTTGTGTTCAAATTTGCTTTTGGAACTGCTACAGAGGGCATCTTTCTGCAAACCAGAATGGACAGCAAACTCTTCAATTTGTCAAGGCTTAGATTGAAAACCAGGATGCTTAAGAAGCATCTAAGGGATTTTATTTCCACTGATTATGTAGCACTTGTGGTTTACACTCATCACGAAAGGTTGCTCATGACTCTCTTTGTGGATGCACATATGGAATCTTGCCTCACAGTCAGTTTAAAGAAGACCCAGGTGATGGGTCAAAGTGCAGACAATGAGCCATCAATCAGGATGAATGACTACAAGTTGGAGGTTGTCCATGAGTTTATGTACCTAGGCTCTACAATCTCTCATAACTGGTTGCTTGATAATGAGATCAACAAACACATTGGAAAAGCTACCACAATGTTTTCCAGGCTAATAAAGATAGATGGGTTAAAAATAGGCTCACTGTGCACATCAAGTTTCAAGATTACACAGCATGTGTTTTGAGCACATTACTGTATACTGGTGAAACATGGTGTCTGCAATCAAAACAGGAGTGTACTCAGTGTACTCCATATTTACTGCCTTAGGCACATACTTGATATCTCATGGCAGGAAAAGATCCCTAACAGTAGACTGCTTGAGAGGACAGGCACCACCTCCATGTTCGCCCTCTTGAAACAGAGACATATATGCTTACTGGATCATGTCTCTTGCATGTCATATGGCTGAATACTGAAAGACCTCTATTTTGGAGACCTAGAGTCTGGAAAGAGGCCAAAAGGGTGACCCAAATTGCACTACAAGGACATATGCAAGCATAATCTCATCTGTCTCTTCATCAGCGTGAATACCTGGTATTCTCTCACCTCAGACAAGATTGTCTGGAAACGGGAAGTGATGTAAGCTCACAATATGTATGAAACCGCCTTGTTTTTAAAAAGCTATTTTTTGGCCTGCTCGTGGTGAGGAAGCTCTCCCTAGCCCTTTTTCAATGTGCATGCCCACAACACATTTGGTCTGCCTTTATCATCACAGCATTGCCAAATAAAACCAATGCTATGGTCCAGTTTCTCCCTACAGTTATTTCAAGCAAGAAATAACATTTTTTAATAAGGATACCCACCAGAAAAGTCTGCATAGGTGACTGGATGTTTACAATTCTTATTATCAGCAAATATGACCTTTAAGTTATTTTTTAAACATTGTGACTAGATGTTTACAATTCTTTTTATAGCAAATTTAGTATTTTTACGAGTTATGTTTTAAACATTGTTTTGGGTGGCATGCACACGTGCAAGGCATAGCACACTCGGGTCTCTTTATCATTGCAGCTCGTCCCCCACCCAGCAACTGCAACATTGCCAAATAAAACCACTGCTCTGGTCCGGTTTCTCTCTACAGTTATTTCAAGCCAGGAATAACACTTTTTAATTAGGATAACCACCAGAAAAGTCGGCATAGGTGACTGGATGTTTACAATTCTTATTATCAGCAAATTTGGTCCTTTAAGTTATTTTTTAGATATTGTGACTAGATATTTACAATTATTTTTATAACAAATTTGGTACTTTTACTAGTTATTTTTTAAACCTTGTTTTGGCCAGCATGCACACCTGCAAGGCCTCCACCCCCACCCCAAACAACTATAGCTTTGTCTCTCACCACTAGGTGGCACAACTAACAGTATTTTTGCCGTATCTTGTCCCAAATAAATCTGCCTCCCCATTGGAATTTCAGTAAAGTAAGACTAGTACCATTTAATTGGCGTATTTTGTCCCCAAATAGATTTGCCTTCCTTTGTTGATTTGCCTATACACCAAGGCCATAAAAGTAGTGTTTTTGCAACTATCTGTTTACTCTCCTACCTTTCTACCTCTACCTCTTTCTTGCTTTCACTTACCTTACAGCTCTAAGGTTTCCACTTCTCATACTGACTGTTTTTCTTTGCACTCTTCCATGAGGGGGTGGGACATAACAATACCTGCATTTTCTGGTTCTACCTTCCCCCATTCTGTATCTCCCTAATCTAACTCCCCCCTCACCCATTCACATTGAATAGTCTATATTAGTCGGTCTTCTTGAGTGGCGACATTTTTAAATAGTTATTTTTGAACTGGTCATGGTGAGGAAGCTCTCCCCAGCCGCTTTTCAGTGTGCACGCCTGCAAGTAAATGCTTGTAATTGTTTAAACTATTCTCAAATATTTGTTGTGCACCTGGGTCAATAAACATTTTTATGCTTTCCAACTGAAGTACTTAGCTAACTGTGTGTAGTCAGGGGAGCTAAATGAAGCAGTGACTGCTTTTACTACATAAACTGCTTGCTCTTAACTATATTGTTATGCTTACAATGGAGTTTTGCTGGAGTCTCGTAATGTAATGCTCCTTAATTGGTTTTGACTGTTTTGTGAACTTGCCTACAGTATCCTTTCCCTAGTTATTTGTAGTAGCTGCAGCTGCACATATTCCATTTACTAAAGCAGTGTTTTAAGTTGCCAGAGACAGAAACGCTTGTTTCCTGTTGGCAACTGGCAAGCTTCATCTGCCTCTATCAATCAGTGCTATTCTGTATTACTTAATATTACAGTCCTGCATAAGCGTGTGTTCTATGTTATCTTCAAATGTGTTCTAACCAATTATTGCCTACTGCACTAAAAGTTTGTGAAATGATGACTGCATAATTATGTGTTTTACTATTACTATTATATGATTTCTGCCTGCTATCTAATCCACTTCAAGCCCTTTGGTCAGTGGTCATTACATTATGGTCTGTTGAACTTCTCTCTCTCTCTCAGTCATTGCACACTTACTCCACAGACACAACAGATCCCCTTACAGCCTCTCTAGGTTCATTTGTACCTCTCCTAACAACACACATCTGCACTCAGTCAGCTCACCCTCATTCCTCTTACTTTACTGCTCACTGAGTTGTTGTACACTTTGCAATAACTAGCCATATTCCTAACATCACTTATCTCTTTTTTACAGCACACTTGGCATGCCTTTATCATCGCAGCTTGCCCCCCCCCCCCCAGCAACTAACTGCAATATTGCGAAATAAAACCTCTGCTACTGTCCGGTTTCTCCCTACAGTTATTTCAAGCCAGAAATAACAATTTGTAATAAGGATACCAACCAGAAAAGTCTGCATAGGTGACTGGATGTTTACAATTCTTATTATTAGCACATTTGGTCCTTTAATAGTTATTTTTCAAACATTCTGACTGGATGTTTACAATTCTTTTTATATCAAATTTGGTACTTTTACTAGTTATTTTTTAAACATTATTTTGGACAGTCTGCACACCTGCAAGGCCCTCCCCCCACCTAGGCAACTATAGCTTTGTCGCTTTCCACTAAGTGGCACAACTAACAACATATGCTGTATCTTGTCCTAAATATATCTGCCTCCCCATTGGAATTCCAGTAAAGTAAGGCTAGTATCATTTACTTTGTATATTTTGTCCCCAAATAGATTTGCCTTTCTTTGTTGATTTACCTACACACCAAGGCCATAAAAGTAGTGTTTCTGCAACTATCTGTTTACACTCCTGTATTTCTGCCTCTATCTCTTCCTTGCTTTCACTTACCTTACAGTGCCAAGGTTTACACTTCTCATACTGATTATTTTTATTTGCACTCTTCTCTGAGGGGGGGCAGCCTGCCCCATTTGCCCTCACTACACTTGGGCTCACTCCGCTCCTCTACCCTACCCCCATTCCCACCCACCCCTGAATTACCTAGACTTATACAAACACTAACCACTCCCCTAACCTCCCCCAATCAGCAATCACCCTCCGTCCACCAGTCACACCTCAATTAACCAATACACTGTTGGTAACACTCCTCCCTCCACTCACACAACTTAACTGCAATTGTCCTTAATCACTCTACTCCCACAGCACAACACCAACCCTCTGTCCCTACATCATCTTTATCACACCATCCAGCTATCCTAGCATTCTAAACAAAGAATATACACACCATGCTCTTTCTCCTGCCCACACTCTACAACCTACTGCTTTCTGCATACTAACATCCTACATGTGCCTACAGATACAACAGGTCCATAGCCCCACACTATATTATACTAATGCCATCCAATTCTTGCTCACTTACATTGCCATCTCCTCTCAACTCTACAATCACACACCTATTGCATACTTCTGCTTCAAACATGTAGTTGTCAGCAATACCACTAACAACTTCAGCAAACACCTTCACATACTCTCCAAGCTGTCACACAAACATGTATGTATATTATCACAGATTCTCCGCAGTGGTGACATACACCCCAATTCTGGGCCACATACTGCACAACATACCATTATGCCTACCATTCCACCACTTCCTGACATTAAAATATCAGACCTTCTCATTCTTAACATGAACCTTAGAAGCCTAGTTAACAAAATCATAGACTTTCATGCAGCCATTGCACATTACTCGCCAGACATTATTATAGCAACAGAAACTTGGCAAAAACCCCATATAAGAGACCCAGACATACTCCCACAAGGTTATTGCTTACACAGATTAGACAGGATCAGGAAGAAGGTAGGCAGAGTTGCAATCTTCTACAAAGATAACCTAAGCATAGACTACCTACCCATCAAATACACTTATGATAACATCTTTGAAGTCCTAGTAACACAGCTCAGAATCAACCCAAAGAAATATATTACCATAATAGCCACTTACATACCTCCCAACAATACTCCCACTGCCACTGAGGAACTCATATCCTGGACAGCCTCAACCTACACCCATGAAACCATTATCACAGGTGACTTCAACTTAGACTGGAACACTTACACTGGTGATAACCCCTCCATCTCCATACATCTTCATGGCTTCTTCCAAACCTTCCAGTTTCCCACTCGAATAGATAAACATAGCAAATGGGAATCTATCTGACACTGGTCACTTATTAACAGTACCACGCAAAACTATCTCTATGGATGCCTTCCAAATAATCTGTGTCCATAGAGCTACCCACTTAATCCATCATCAGCTCAATCCCCCCCAGAACCATAGTTTACAAAGTCATATGAAATACCAAAAACTTCTCCAATGAAACATTCTTAGACATGGTCAATAAATGCAACTGGACACCACTCCATCATCTCCAACTTAACCAGGCTGTAACATACTTCAATTACACATTTCTAGCTATTCTAAATAGCTTAGCACTAACTCATACATGTCCTGCTAAAAATAAGAGATTGCCCTAGATATCAAAAGAAACCATTAGCCTGCAACAACTAAGGGACAAAACCTGGTTTCAATACTAGGAAACAAAAGACAAGAAAACTCTGTTAGCATACCAGCAGCTCTGCAATCAAACAAAAAAATAACTCAACTAGACAAAAACACATATTACACATCTATGCAAAACAAATATGAAAACAATCCCAAAATGTTCTTGCAGGCAATTGACTTGCTTCTCTGCCCAGGTAAAGCCACAACCGCAAAACCAGCAACCAATAACGAAACCATGAGTATTGCCACACAAATCAACACCTACTTTATAAACACCATCACTAGTTACAGAGAACAATTCCACCCCATCATCTCTTCCACCTAATGTGGAAACTAACAACTCTTTTGACCTCAACCCTGCCTCAACTAACACAATAAGAATGTTGCTGAAACAACTGAAACATTCTTCCTTAGCAGCTAACCAACTCCCTAATGAGTACCTCAAGCTTTCAGCTGATGCCATACCTCTGCCTATCTCCATTCTGGTAAATAGGTCTATAGCAGAACAATATGTCTCAAAATTATGGGAAATTTCCTATATCACCCCTCTACATAAATGAGGAACATCAGCAGAATTAAACAGTTACAAACCCATAGCCATCCTTTCCCGTGTCAAAATTCTGGAAAAAAAATGTATGCATGCTCAATTGGTACAATGCCTGCTATCTCACAACCTTATCTCTCCCTCTCAACATGGTTTTAGAGTGAACCACAGCACCAACACAGCCCTAGTTAATTTCTCTAACACCATCACCAACTCAGAAATTCAAACCAGCAAGTAGCATTAACCTTCCTAGACATGTCAAAAGCATTCAACACTGTCTCCCATCAGAAAGTCCTTAATATTCTTGCCTCACTAAACCTATAAAATACTTCCCTCTCCTGGTTCCTAAGCTGTCTTTCTGACAGACAACAAGCAGTAGAATGGAATTCTGAACTCTCACCACTTCTGCCGGTCTCAGTCGGAGCTCCCCAAGGATCCATACTAGGGCCCCTTCTTTTCAGCATCTTCTCCAATGATCTAGCCTCATCCACAACACATGCTAAAGCAGTTCAGTATGTGGACAATTCAACTTTAATCTGCTTAGCAGATACCTTACTAGACCTCCAAATAGTAGCCTGATAAGCTTTTAACAATATTGAAACATATCTAAGTAAATCACAACTAATCCTCAACCCCAAAAAGACAATGTTAATGCTATATATATATATATATATATATATATATATATATATATATATATATATATATATATATATATATGGGTCTACTTATTTTCGTCAAAAACACATTTGGTCAAAAGTCAGTTACCCCACACACTTGACTGAAAGTTCACTTCATCAAAAACTCATTTTAGTGAAACTCATTTAATTGAACGTTATACTTGGCCTTTTCCCCACTGTACTGCAACCCTGGAGTTAGAATATTAAGTAAGGGGGCCTCCCACATTGGGGGATGTGGGGGGCATAGTCCCCCACATAGTTTGGTTGTAAGCTGTCTTTTGGAAAGAGTTATTTATTTAACTTGGAAGTATATATGTGTATGGTTTAAAACGTTTAACATAGATGGGGGCTACACACCCCACACCCCCATTGTGGGGAGATGTGCCCCCCACACACCCCCTTACTTAATATTCTAACTCCAGGGTTGCACTACAGTGGGGAAAAGGTCATGTATAACTTTCGACAAAATGAGTTTCAGTGAAATGAGTTATCGATGAAGTGAGCTTTCAGTCAAGTGTGGTGGGGAAACTGACTTTCGACCAAAGTGTTTTTGACAAAACAAAGTAGGATCATATATATATATATATATATATATATATATATATATATATATATATATATATATATATATATATATATATATATGGGTCTACTTCATTTGTTCGAAAGACCATTTGACTGAAACCCATTTGGTCGAAATTTCATTTGATCAAAAACCAGAATTCAAGGCAAATAACAGGGATTTGTCCCCCTCCCCCTTTTTAAATAAACAGCTTTTCATCCAGTATATTAACTTGAACTTCTTCAGATCTGAAGAAGTTCAAGTTAATATACTGGACAAACAATGCCTTACTTTATCCGTTAAATACACTTATTCCATCTGGAGTTTACCATTTTATTTGCCTGAACCAGTTACCAGTGTTTCATTTTTGGTTTGTTTTCCTTTTTTGAGTTTTAAAATTGTGAAAGAGAGGGACAAGGATTATGAGATGAGAAATAGGAAAAGGCATTTGGGGTTTTTGAAATATGGGATAAGAAATTAGAAATGTGTGTGAAGTAGGAGAACTTAGTCAGGATGGGAGCATGAACATAGCTATTTGGAAGTTAGGTGTTGTTTTAGATTGTGCTTAAAACTTGATGTGCTACTGCATATTTTAGTGTAGTGAGGATGGAGATCAGTATCTGGTAATACAGGAAGAAATGAGTGAGCTGCCTGCTACATTGTGGGATACTAAGATGGTTAAGGGGATTTTGGTACAAGTTTGCAGGATTCGCACTGGGGAATAGTGTTTGTGGATGTTTGGTTTGTAAATTATTTTGTGGGCAGTAAGTAGCTGTGAGTAAGTAAGATGATTTGGTAATTCTAACCATTTTAAATTTTTTAGTGCTATGTGGTTAGAGGGGTAAGGTGATGTGGATACAAATGTGGCTATTTTATTGTAGCATGCTTCAAGTTTACTTTGTAATGTAGACTGCTTATTAGTAAGCATGGGTGATGCACAGAGAAGAGATGGGAGTAGGTAAGAGGTTGCTAATGTTCTTTTAGTAGAGTTGATGAGGATATGTTTGTTTTGGATAGAATTCCCAGTTTTAGGTGATTTTTTTGGTGAAACAGGTGATGTATAAGTCATATCTTAGGTGATTGTCTATTATGACATCTAGCAGTTTTGTATTAGAAACATTTTCTGTTTTGATATTTTTCACTGGGGTGATGTTAAAAGATAGTTGTATGGGTGGACATTTTGGGAGTAAAGAGCATTAACTTGTTTCTTTGACATTTAGGAGTAGTTGGTGGTCTCTTAGCCATGACTCAATGGAGAAGAATGAGTTTTGAATCATTTGTTGAAGTAGTGGGAGGCTTGTGGTAGAATAATTGAAGTGAGTTTATTGGCTTTGTGAAGATATTTTCTGAAAATGTCAATAGTAGTGGGCCAAGCATTGAACTTTGTCGTACACCTACAGTGACCAGTAGGAAAGGAGAGAGGTCTTGTTTCCATCTTAGAGCCTGTTAGTCTGTCAGAGAGAGACAGTTATGGAACCAGGAGAGGAAGGTGTGGGACAGAGATAGGGAAGATAGTCCACTAATTAGTTGTTTGCGGAAAACTATGTCAAATGCTTTTGGCATATCCAAAAACAGACAGAATGCTAGGTTGCCGTTACTTCTGTTAGAATTTCAAGTTTGGTAAAAGGGTGGTGGATCTATGATGCTATGTTGTGTGGAGGAGAGGAGAGTGTTGTTGATGAGATATGCTAGAAGTGTATACATTTTTCTAATATTTTGGGCAGGGAATGTAGAATTGCTATTGACCAGTAGTTTGAGTGGTCAGTGGCTAATTCACCTTTATGTAAAGATATGATGTGAGATTTTTTCCAGACAGACAGAACGCAGTTTTCTGTAATGGATCTATTTATCAGAATGGAGACTTGGTATAGAAGGACATCATCTGCAATTCTGAGATACTCCAGAGGTAAACTGTCAGCAGCAGAAGCTGAGGGTTTTACTTTTTGGGGATGTATTTTGATTGTGTAGGTTGGTACTGGATGAAAAAAAGAAGGATGAGAGTCATGGCTAAGAGACCACCAACTACTCCTAAATGTCAAAGAAACAAGTTAATGCTCTTTCTGTGGTCAGAAAGTACTTCTATGTGGCACATCTCATTACCAAGGGTTTTGCATCCAGGAAGAAAGAGGTCATCATCTCTCTCTACTCTTCCCTCATTAGGCCAATCATCGAGTATAATGCCCCATTTGGCATGTACCTCACTAGACACATGCAACAGCTGGAAAGGCCACAAAAGTACCTCACGAAGAGGATCCTAGGCCTTAAACACGTCCTACATGGACAGACTGAAAAAAACTCCAGCTATTCTCTGTCTCATATTATCTACTAAGAGGCAATCTCTGCTTGACTTACAAAGCCATGTCTGACCCAGCTCTGTTAGAAATGCTACATCTAAAGAAATCCCAATCCCTCCACACTACTCGCTCCAGAGACCTCAACATCATTACCACACTCAACAGAACATGCTGGAGGGACAGGTTCATAACCCAGAGACTTCCCATACATGTCAAGCAGAGCACCTCACTGGCCATCTTTAAAAGAATTCTTGATGTGTGGATGGGAAATAGAAAGTTCACCCCGGGGATCACTCCAGTGGCTCTACTTGATAGAGGCACATGGACCTAACTTCAGGTTGCATGATGCCAGGGCACTTCTATGGGCTAGGTTTGTAAAGGCTCCAGAGTCATTAGCTTAGTACACACCTATGAATCACCTATGGTTATGTATGCTAGGGAAAGGAAGTGCAGTGGGACATTTTTTTCAAGTAAAGAGAGGACAGATTGAGTTAAATGTTTATTAAATTGGGTGGCTATAGGGTCAGTTTTGTTATTTGTTGTGTGTAATGGGGTGATAGACTGTCTGAGGTACACAAGGGTTCATTGTTGCCCAAAATTGTTTGGGATTCTGTTCATCCTTTTTTTTTTTTGGAATTTTTGAAAGTAATTGGATTTGTATAATTTGATATTTTACTTTTGCTATTTCTTAGTTCTCTGAAACTTTGCCACTTTTGTTGTGTTTTGTCTCTGTTCTATATTTTCCAGGATTTATCTTTTTTCAGCATGAGATTCCTTTTATTATATTTTATTATTTTTATTTATTTTTTTTGTGATCAAGGGGGCTGGGGTGCTTTTGGCTCTTTTTATTATAGTAGGAGTTAGTTTTTTAAGTATTTTAAGGAATATGTTGTTGAAGTGGTCAACAGCATCATCCAGGGGTACATTTTTAGTGTGTTCCAGTTATATTAGAAGAGGTAGTTGATAATGGTGTCTTTGCTGAAGGAGGTAAGTTTACACACTTGTTTAAAGACCATGGGTCTGGGGGCTTGTGTAGCCTGTCTGACTGTGAAGGTGGGAAGATGGTCACTGATGGTGTCTGGAAGGCAGCCAGCAGTGTTGAATTTGGATAGGTAAAATGTTAGGATCTAGTCCAAGACTGTTTGCTTGTTAGTATGCTTGCCTTTTCTTGTAGAAGAAGAGATGATTTTAGTTAAGCCATACAGAATAGTGGAGAGACAGGTGGAGAGTCTGAGTCAGTAAGTAAATAGTTGTTAAATAAAATCAAGAGTTCAATACACAGGAGGTTCAGGTTCAAAAGTTTACTAGTGTACACCAGGAGGCAAAAAACGTACAAGTACAGAATTTTGTCTGACATGAAACAGGAAGTATACAATTTTATATAGTCTTTACATTCAAGCTGTGCCCACCTTACTGACGTGGTATGTCACAGGGCATCTACATCACTCTAGCTTACAATGTTCTATTCATTGATTTATGCTGATGCTGTATATTTAAAAAAGTTTTCCTCTGGTAACAATATTGCCTTGCTATCCACCTGGTCAGACATAATGTCTTTCTGTAAAGTTACTTCTTCAAGGCTTCAAACTAGTCCGAATACAATAACAGATTCAGTCTTTTAATACACTTCTTTGTTCCCTGTAACACTTTCCCAACAGCTGCATGTTTTTCTTAGTAACACATACACAAGGCCAAATCATCCCAGCAGGAAAGAGCAGAAGATTTCATTATTTCACATATTTAATTTCCTGACCCAGCAGATAATCACTTGTGAAAAGCATAAACATTAAGACTTGCTGAGCTGGCAGCTGCCAGGGTCAGAGGTTAACTTGCTACAAGCCACACTGCAGTTTCAAAACTACTTGCAATTACACATGAATTCAGCCTTTTTGTTATATCATTAATAGAATAAAATGCATTACATACTACTTTGCTTTTAAACTAGCATTTCACATATATTCAAATGCATATTTTTCTAACATTTTCCCTCCTATTAATTCTTTTTATTCTATTTTGAAGTATGCATAATGTCATTTCGTCTCCTAACCTCTTCCACTAAGGATTTTCAGCTAGGTGAGTCATTTGATCTATACTTCAGAAAAAGTTTAATCTGAGATCAATTTTTCAATCTCGATATCTTGGTACAAAGTTTCAGTAACAGATACATCAATAAAATCTTTGATTAATCTTTTCATGCAGGGAATTCCACAACAAACACATGCTCCTATTAGGAGTATACCCACACAAATAGCAATCAGAATATTCATGTGGATGGAACCCCACCCCCGAATAGATTCTGGAAAAAGTCCATCAGTGGGTTTGGGCCTGGTTCAGTCATGGCTGATACTTGCTGAATTACCTCTAGGTGGTTGTTACTTTCATGCCTATTGTCTGGTATGTATGCACAGCATTCTTCTTTGATAAGCGCGCACGTACCACCTCTCGCCACTAGGGTGAAGTCAAGAGCCATTCGATTTTGTAGCACAACAGTTCTCATTGCATTCAGTTCATCAGTCACCAGTTCTAGGGCAGAGAAAGTTGCATTACTCATTACTTCGAGAAGTTTCGACAGCTTCCTCAGCTCCCAGATCGATTTGACTGCTCCATATGCTGGGAATATTCCTGCCCAAGATATAACACTGTCACTCAAATCCATATGAGTCAATTTGCTTTTGTCCTTTATGTTATCATGGTCTTTCCAGCCAGCTTTGATCCGTCCTACTGGATTTACAGGTTTCTTGACTGGACCTCCAGGTTTCCGAGCTGCTTCTCTCACGTTTTGTATCTTTCCCAAAGGTAATTCTGCAGTATGTCTTATTGCTGGAACCAGATAACCCAAAAAAACAACTGCCGGACCAATTCTCAGGTAGCCATTTATATGCTTTTTTCCCACAAATAAAATAACAGTTTTCTACTTTAGTACTAATACGCATTAACCCTGCATGAAACATTTCCTGGTCTATAACTGACAATTGTTTAAATAAAACAGGATTCTTGCGAATTTCATTCATGGTTGTTTTCAATGAGTTCAAATATGAGTCATAATTAGTATTGCAAAGAATATTGCCATTACTAGTCTTAATATAACACCGGTAAGATATTGTTATATTACAATTGCTCCAGCCCACCTGGAGAGTGTCATTTTTGTAAAAACATACAATTCCTTTTTGTGTGACAGGTAAAAATAAAGCTATTTTGTCCTGTGATCTCACAGTTCCTGTATCAAAAAGTAAATTATCCCAAGTCTCATTTATCCTCAAAGGGACAGCGGACATTATCAGTCCTCCATATGCTGTTGGTATAGCTGTACAAACCCAGCAATTCGAAATGTTCATAGTCTCTGCATATACACGCTTCATAGCTAGGTATGTGTTAAAATTTGGATGCCAGTCTATAGACGTTTCGTCACGCCTTCCCACTTTCACTTGTGTGGTTGAGTGAAGAAAAAACCACAACAAGAGGAAAATTGTCACAATTATAGTCAATAAATGTATACTCAACAAAATGATTATGCAACATCTCTGGGGTAATCTAAATTTCTATTCACTTTGTTCTTGGCCATTTTGCCTTTGTTGTATATCAGTCACAAAGTTTTTATCAAGTTGAAAGTTCTTTACCGGTTTGCAGTGTGTCAAATGAACCCAGGACGTCCTCTCAGCCACTCTGACTGCAGTAGGCATTGCCAACAGTACCTGGTACGGTCCTTCCCACTTTGGACTCGCCCAATTCTTCCTCTTCGTCACTTTCAGCCACACCCACGTTCCGGGATCCAAAACTGCTTCCACCGGTCTGGTCTGTTCCTTATCTGAAAAAGAGTTAAACTGCAAAACAGATTTATTTGTTAACAGTTTCCTCATATAACTAGCTAATGAACTGTCAGCCTCTTGTTCTGCAGGCATGAGAGCTTTCCACTGAGGCACATAATATGCTCTCCCAAAAAACATTTCAAAGGGAGTCAAACCCTTCACATTTGGAACCGTTCTCATACTCAGCAGTGCTAAAGGCAGACAGTGTATCCAATTCTTTTGGGTCTCTTCAACTAACTTCCGAAGTTTACTTTTAAGGGTTCCATTGTACCTTTCCACCAGTCCTGCTGACTGTGGGTGGTAGGCACAATGGTTTTTCAAGGAGATTCCAAAAAATCTCCCAAGTTGCTGAATTGTATGATTGACAAAATGTGTGCCATTGTCACTATAAATCCTTTCTGGAATGCCAAACCTAGGGATTACTTCTTTTATCAGGACTTTCACCACTGTTGCTGCATCCGGATGTTTAGTTGGAAAAGCTTCTACCCATTTAGAAAACATATCTACAATGACTAAACAATATTTTTTCCCTTCACACTTATTTAATTCTATAAAATCCATACAAATAGTATGGAACGGATACGGTGGTATAGGAAAACTTCCTTGCTTAGGTTTAAATGCCCCTTGTGCATGATGCTTGTTACAAGTATGACAAGCTGCACAAAATTTTTTTGTGTAGTTTGTGAATCCATATGTTTGGAATATTTGGTTTACTGACTGTACCATCCCCCCTGTTGAGACATGGCACTGCCCATGGCTCAACAAAGCTGCATATCTAAATAAATTAGACGGCAATATAGTTTTTTCTCTTTGGAAATGTACAGTCCATTTTCAAGAATTGCGCCTTGTTTTTCACATTTTTGTTTTTCTGCTTTTGTAGTAAGCATCTGCATTGTTTTCAACATGTCTAAATCTAAAATCTCAGAGGGTTGTAATTCCTCATTCAAAAGTAAAGTTTCTGAGTCTGAAGCCACTTGCTTTGCAGCTGCATCAGCTCTTGCATTGCCTTTCAAAATTCTATCCTGTTGTTTTGTATGAGCTATACATTTGCAAATAGCTACTTTGGTAGGTAACTGAATAGATTCTAATAATTCCAAAATAAATTACGCATGATTAATTTGTTTTCCACTAGATGTTATCATTCCCCTATTTTTCCATTGTTGCGCAAATACATGTACTATAGAGAAAGCATACTATCAGTATATATGTTTACACATTTGTCTTTTGCTAAAGCACATGACCATGTCAAAGCTATCAATTCTGCTGCTTGTGCAGATAAGTTATGTGGTAAGGATTGGGCTTCTAAAATTTCAGTGTCTGTAACTACTGCATACCCCACTAGATTCTTTCCTGTAGGGCCCCTTCTGCATGAGCCGTCCACGTAATATGTCACCTCGGCATTATCCAAGGGCATATCTGTGAGATCTTGTCTAGGCAAGGTCAACTGTTCAATCTCTTGCAGGCAGCTGTGCGGTGTGCCATCCGCAGGAGTTGGAAGTAATGTTGATGGATTTAATGTCGTATATCGTTCAATTGTCATATGAGGTTGGCTCAGCAGTATAGTCATACATGAAAGATGTCTAGCAGGAGAGAGATATGCTACTTTTTCTTGCAGTAAAATTATTGCGACTGCATGAGGCACTCTCAATGTGAGAGGGTGGAACAACACCACTGAGGCCGAAGCCTGTACTGCCATTGCAGCTGCAACTACCGCTTGTACACAGTGAGGCAAAGATTGCACCACTGGGTCTAACTGTGATGAATAATAGGCTATGGAGCATTGCTTATCCCCATGTTGTTGCATCAGTACTGACGTCATATATCCTTGCTTGCAATCTACGGTCTGAAAGAACCGTTTGTGATAATTTGGGAGT
>NC_056748.1:188636245-188706245 GCF_019279795.1 Protopterus annectens | reverse complement strand
TAGAGGCCCGGGGAGATAAGCTCCAAGACATGGTCCAAATACAATAATACAAGTACAAACAAATAAAAAATAAGAAATAAAATCTAATATTCTAGTAAAAATAGCATTTTCCTGATATGGAAAAAAAATACATCAACAATGGTAACGTGTATTTCAGCATAGAGGTTGTAACAGGATGTAACACTGAGGTAAAAAGTCACAAACAGTGCAAATTGAAAGAACTTAGACAACAATGCAGGTTAATATTATGTACATAATCAATGTCAGTTTCTTCATCATTTTAGTTGTATGGATGTAAATGCAGGGGTGCAGTTTAATAAACACAACACTTGTCTCAAGAAATGTGTAGGAGGGCTGAGCAGCTAATAATGAATTTCCACAGCAGCAGATTAATATATGCAGAAAAAGGCCTGCATTATATACTATAGTATATGCATTAATGCACTTTGTGACAGTCATTACGGAAGCTGCTCTCTCAGTCCAAATGTAGTATATTTAGTAATGTTAAAACACCACTTAATCTTCTTTCATTTTTCTCTTCTATTTTCAAAAGCTAACATACCTGCAGAATGATTTCTGTAAGATACAGTAGTTACTGAAATAGCTGCAAAAGCAATTGAAACATTAGTTTCAGTTAATTAGGAATCACAAATACCATTCCGGATTATCTATATTAAGAGCATTTGATGGTTAGCTGATCATCAGAAAACATCAGTAATCAAATGGTTCTGTCTCTGAAGAAAAAGGAAAAACTGCTGACAATGTGTTATTTTTAGTTGCTGATTACTCTGTAGCAGTTTAGAGCTAAGATAACATTTCTCTGTGCCAAGCACAAATGGGTTCCAGAGGAAATCGCCATCTGTGTCCTTGATAATGCTATCCTGCCATACACAGAGCAACTTAATTAAACCTGTAAAATATTCAGCATTGATTTCTGCATTTGCAAGATATGCACTGAATGTAACTGAAGCTGGCACGTGGCTTTGCTTATTCACATTTAAATTCTCGTCATAAAGCTGTCACTTTTATACAGCAGGCGTGCTGCTACAGATTCCAGACTGAGTTCCTAGTGACTTACCTATGTCAAGTTCAGCAACAAAGTTTTCAAAAAAGTGTTTTTAATTAGATGGCCTTTTCTGCAGTGAATGAGACCATTCTATAAGTTAAAAGTAATCTCTTACTGCACAAAGCAATGTATATTTATAAAGTTATAAGTGTAACATTGCAATTTGCATGTTCGTTACATCCTCTGTGAGTGCATTCAGGATAATTCAGAATAGTCATATCTTGGAGTTAGGGGCAATAATAATATTAGCAAAGGGTGAGGATATTCAATATTTTGAAGAAATGCCCATAAGGAGGACTGTGATTAAGTAACAAGAGAAATGGTTATCTTTTGTTTCTGCTAACTCAGACAATGGTGTAAACTAGCAGGAAATGGCATTTAGCATCCATGAATGACATTGCATCACTCCATCAGGTTGATGGTTTACATATAAATATTGATGTTAATGCTAGACCAGAATCACATGGCACAGGCAGTGTCTCCATTTCTCTTCCTTGAAAACATGCTTCCAAACCTTATTAATCAATTACATATTTCTCACTTTTAATATACTTTTTTATGATAAATCATGTATTTCTTTCTATTGTTATTGCTTTTGAACAACTCTTTGCTTCAGAAGGTCACCAGAATCATCCACTACTCTTTCCAATAAATAAGAGTCTATATTAGATATTTGAAGGTACAAAATCACGAGTACCTTTTAATCAACACATAAGTGTCGAACATCCTCTTGAGCAAACGGCTACATCATCGATTTCTTTCCAAGGGAAAGAAATCGGTTGGCTGTTATTTTAAATCTGCCCTTTTCCCCACTGTAGTGCGACCTCGAAGTTAGTATATTTAGTTATCGGGGGGGCCACAGCCCCGCACATTGGGGGGTTTAGTGTTTGTTATATTGTGTCTTGGGTTGTTGAACTACTGATTTCTTTCCTTTGGAAAGAAATCAATGATGTCAATATTCAGTAGAGGACGTTCAACAATTATGTGTCGATGAATAGGTATTCGTAATTGTTTATCTTTGAAGTTATAATACAGACCCAATAAATAATACTGCCTTATGTCTCTTACAAAACTATCTACCTTGTAACCGTGAAAATTCATCCTAGTGTTTTCATTTATCTGTTTTTTAAAGATGGTAGCCATTTGGACACAATGGATTCCCCTGTGATAGTAACACATTTCTAATGCATAATCTCTGTGTGGTCTTTCATCAAATACCTATTAAGTTTTCAAAATATTTTATTTTTGTGGCACACCATACAGCATTTTAAGGATATCCTTGTAAATGCCTCTAGGGTTTAAGTGTGCATAGAAATATGAGATCTTTGGTGCAAAACACAATGTTCCAGAGTTGGTCTTCCCAGCTGTCTGCACATAAAAATAATATATTCAAGTTCTGTGCTGGTGATTCCTGTTTCTTTAGCATCTCAGAATTCTATCAGTCTTTTTTTGCTACATCACTGTCATCTGACTTGACTACCAAGTCCCTTTTCTTCATTTGTTTCTACTGCTTCTGACAGAAATGTGTACTCCTCCTCTAGGTTACTGCTTCCCAGATATATTACTTGGCATCTTTGCATTGAATGTCAGCTTCCATTTTTAGACATTTATTTATTTTCTAATCTCTTCTCATTTGTTCCACGTCTTCTTGTATTTATTTCAGTCTGTTATGCTTCAACCCAACAAAAATCAAATGTAGGCATTTTAGAAGGCATTCTCCCTGTACACACACACACACACACACACACACACATATATATATATATATATATATATATATATATATATATATATATGTGCGACTACATAAAAGTTGGCACAATGCATGAAAGCTGGAAATCATGAACGGCCGC
Organism: Protopterus annectens; assembly: GCF_019279795.1. Lineage (NCBI taxonomy): Eukaryota > Metazoa > Chordata > Ceratodontiformes > Protopteridae > Protopterus > Protopterus annectens. Next base: position 188,703,326 of record NC_056748.1, on the reverse strand, counting down.
AAAATCAAATTTTTTCCTAGGGAAAAAAATTCATGCGGCCCTTCGCGAAAAAAAACTAAATTAAAAGCATAAATAGGTGGAGGGCTGTGCCCCCCACACCCTCCAACTAAATATACCAACTCCGAGATTGCACTATAGCAACAGCAAAGGCAACTCCAGGTAGTTGGCCAACTACCTCCTTGCCCTATGACAAATACATCGAAACTCTCAAATGCATTTCGATGTATTTCTGCTGCTCTTTTCGCATTCGTACAAAGCAACTTTCACTGGAATAATATAGACCCTATATATATATATATATATATATATATATACACACACACACACATACACACACACACACACATACACACACACACACACACACACACACACGCACACACATATATATGTGTGTGTGTGTTTGATGGTGCATATATATATATATATATATATATATATATATCTACTTTGAGCCATCAGAATTACAGTTCACCTAATTTCATGACTCCACTTTCACAAAAGTGCATTTATTCGAAAATGCACTTTCACAAAATCAGTTCAGGAAAGTGAGGTCGCTGGTTCCAGAATCCTGTGGTGGCGCAGGTACAGTGTTTTTTAGTGATGTCTGAGAGGGGAGCTTGTTGTAGATCATGGTACAGTAAGGATAAGGGAATATTCCCTTTTCCTCACTGTAGTGCTATCTCAGAGTTAGTATATATAAGTGGCGGAGGTGTGGGGGGTGCAGGGCAGATTACCCCCCTGCATACATGTGTTTTGTGTATTTTTTTTGTTTGTTTGTTGTTTCAGTGAGGTAGGTTTCACGAAGTACATTTTTGAATAAATGCACTTTTACGAAAACGGAGTCATGAAATTGCAGTTCAGTGAACTGTAACTTCGATGGGTCAAAGCAGACCCATATGTGTATATGGTTCCCATTCAGAAGCCTGAAACATCATAAGCCTGAAAATCAAAATCCTGAAACCAAAAGCCTGAAAATTCAGAATCCTAAAAACTCAAAATCCTGAAAGCCCAAAATCCTGAAAGACCAAAATCCTGAAACTCAAAATCCTGAAAACACAAAATAGACATACTGATGTCATTGTGGCTTTGCTATTGTTAGCCCTGTGGTGTTAGGTCATGCGTTGGGGTCAGGTAAGTGTGCGGTTGGTTTTATTTTAGGGTTAGTGGCGGTTTAAGTGAGTTAGGGTTAGGGCGCAGGTTAGGCATGTATGCAATAGTGACAAATATTGGGGTTAGGGGCGGTTTAAGTGAGTAAGGGTTAGGGCGCGGGTCAGGTGAGTGTGCGATAGTGACGGACCTTAGGGTTAGGGTTAGGGTCAGGGTCAGTTGGTAGATATTAGTGTCTTTATAGTGACATATTAGCATTATTTGTGTTTTCAGGATTTTGAGTTTCAGGATTTTGGTCTTTCAGGATTTTGGGCTTTCAGGATTTTGAGTTTTCAGGATTCTGAATTTTCAGGCTTTTGGTTTCAGGATTTTGATTTTCAGGCTTATGATGTTTCAGGCTTCTGAATGGGAACCGTGTATACATATACATACATATATATATATATATATATATATATATATATATATATATATATATATATATATATATATATAAACAGACATACCAGGATCATGGATGAGCTGACATGAAAAAAGGAAGATCTGTTATAACAAAGGAACCACTGCAGGGGCACACTTATTTTTCCCACTGCTCTTCCCTGCTCTGATCCCATGATAATACAAATTATTTGCCCCTTACTTTCTGTAGCTTTTATAAGAGATCTTTTTGATCCTTTTCTAAACAATCCCTTAATATCACAAAGCCTTACCAACACATGATTGTATACATTAAGTATTAATATAAAATTACTTCACATTTGATTTTATAAAAGTACGCAATTATAAAATAAGCCACTGACATGAGCCTTGTTTTAATTTACTATTTCATGGTTAGGCCCTCTTTGGTCAGTAATGCTCTTAATCAGGCTACGTTAAACAATGTGGTACTGTCTCACTGTTTATTTTGTATAAATATTGCTTACAGAACCTCATAACTACACATAAATTACACTTCTAACACTGTACTAATATATCAGCAGATTATAAAAACAATTTATCTTTGCAGTAAAATAATCATTTACATCCTAAATAAACAAAAAAAAGTCTTCACTGCTGCAGACCCTCACAAGAAAGCACAGACATACAACTAGTTCACTAACACTTAATCCAAAGGAAACCTTTGAGCACCTTGAGTTGGCCCTTTCCATTAAAGTAATGTAATAATGGTAACTGTGCTTCTGACCATAACAGGTAATTAACAGCTGCTTTTATAATATCCAAGAACTAAACATAAAAGTCTAAACTAAAGCTGTGTTACAAGAAAATCTGGCTACAGTCCATTTTCACTGCCTGATAGGTCATAAAATGCTATTCTCTACACAAGATTACCTGCAAAATGTTCTACCTAAACACAGTATATACTTCATATTGTGACAACATGCAAACACGCAATGAAGTTTCACAAAACACTCAAATATATATTAATAATGTCTCAAACACTAACACAAGCTCCTTCATTCCACGCTAACATCTGTATTATATTTGAGCCCTCTCAGGAAAGTTACAATATTTTTGGAAGCACTCAGTCTCTGGAGAACCTTTGCTCACCATATGTATCGGTGAGTGCCCATTATGGAATATAATAACAGAATGATACCAGCACAAAGTAGAAGCTTTCACAGAGTTCAGAGTTCCACCAAGAAAAGTAAAAAAGAAGAATTATAGAACCCATATTATAAAGTACTCTTACAGGAGAATGCAGGCATAATACGTCTGTCATATAATTATCAGTCCCCAATACACCTTCAGACACCAGTAAAATGCCAATTTGGCAAGTATCCACTATCATTTCTTATAGGGGCACAGGACCTTCCTTTCCCACCATCCCCAATGCTTGCTTTCCTTTTAATATTCAAAGCAATGTCTTGTCTGTTGACATATAGCCATCCTGCACATTCCAGATAACTTGCAAGAAACCTTCCTGACTACTCTATTTCTTGTCTGCCAGCAGTTCTCTATGCCATGTTGATATGCAAAATAAAAAGGCAGATATGAAGAGAAACAAACATCAGACTAAGGAAGAATGCACATCTCTGTCCAGCAGTCCACATTATTAATCACATCTCAGATATTGGCATAACTCTTACTTGTGCGCTCTTTCTCTTTCTCTCTCTCTCTCTCTTCCACTTTGGAAGACTTCTTCTGGTCCACCAGGCAAGGAGTCCAGTATGCCTGTATTATGTTTCTTACCATTGTAAGCCCTTTCCCTCCTAAGCTGCCTCTTGTCTTTTTCCTTTTTAGATTTTACTCATTCCGCTGTGGCGACCCCTAACAGGGAAAAGCTGAAAGACACACACACACACACACACACATACACACATATACACACACACACACACACACACACACACACACACACACACACACACACACACACACACACACACACACACACATTTGTATTAAATTTAACTTCTCTTGACTGACCACATGGCCTTTCTGTGTCAATCTTCTTTAAGCAAGGAGTGGTTCTTTAATGTGTCTTGTTTTGTTATAACAAGTGAAATAGTTTCCACCACCACTTTTCTGCTACCCATTAACACATACATAAACACACATGCACACACACACACACACACACACACACACACACACACACACACACACACACACACACACGTAGGGTAGTTTCAGCTGTCCCAGCACCCCGTGGCTCTGGCAACCCAAGCACACGCTGGCCAGGATTTAATCTTGAAAGGGCAGAAAAACATCACTCGCGTGTATTCCTCTGTTGCATAGCCATAGACTGTATGACATCCAGTCAATACACCACCGGACTGCCAACAACAATGTGATGATCCCCACTATCCAGGGTCAGAAACTAAGGAGCTTCAATCCTTACTACTAACTCCAATGTGAGACTATAACTTAAACAGGAGCAACATTTCACAATTTCCCCTAAGAGCACAACAGGAACATGCACTATAACCTGGGACTGGACTGTATACGTCCATCCACCCTTAATGTAACTCCTCATTACACACTTCAGAGCAATGCATCCCAGTTTAAGATGTCTGGTACACTCACACTTAAATAAATTAAATCTCACACATCCAAACTCTTCTGGGAAAGCCTGACACAAATATCCAGCTGTGCCCCTTCCCCAAAATAATAAGGTAACATGCTGCTACCAGTCAGAGAGCCTACATGTCCTTTTAAAGGTGGTGTCCAAATATGAAAATTAGATATTAAAACAAATGATAACAAATGACCTAAAGCAGCCAGTCTTTCGGAGTGGCCTGGGAAGTTATCAAAGCAGGTATAAGCACTCTCAAATTACGAAAGAAAACACCGATTGACCAGCCACAATATAAGTTAATAAAAATATTTAATAATGAGCAAAATGACTAAAAGTATAAAACAGTAATTCCAGTAAACAAACAGAACTCAGTTACCAGGAAAATGAAATCAATACTAAAGAATACAAATCCAACATTTAGAAAAAACTCTGATTAGTTATAATTTTCCTATCTGACTAAAGAACACTGTCCCTAATCAAAACTAAATTAAATTATTACAACAGAGCAAAGGTAGGCTTACAGTTCTTGGTGAGTCCTTTTGGGTATCCACTGCTCTGTACAACTTTAACTGGCTGTTAACTGACAACAGCTGACTTCAACAGGCTTTTTTATGGACTAGCCTAACTGTCACAACTGTTCCAGGTACTAATTTTCATTTCATATATTGAAAAATCAACCAACAGCTGTTTATTAAAGTTCCTTCCTGTCGTTCAGCCTCTGACAATAATACATAGCAACTGTCAACATTCCAATGACATCATCTGCAGATTAGCTGATTCTGAGACAGTCTGCATTTAAAATCTTCTTCACAAATATGCACAGTTAGAAATGTAAAGGAACACCGTTCAAGTCTTTAAAATATTCTGTATAAACAGATTATAAATCAACATGTAAGAACTTATTTACAATATCATAGATAGTCATGTTGGCATATATTAAACAGGTTAATCTGAAATTATATACAAAACCTCAGCCATACATGCTAGCATAAATGACACTGTCTAATTTCTTCACATTCCCTCCAGCCATGACTCAAGCATGGTTTTCAAGTGACCCTGAAAAAATGACACTTGAGAAAAATGGGTTTGTCTGGGAAAATCAACCCACTCCTCTCCTGGGCAATCCATCTGCATTGGCATTATTAACCCCACTGTGGTGGTGTTGTCCTTCTGAGGAAACTTGGCTGAGCACAGCCCCATCCCATAATTTGACGCATCTATTTGCACAACAAATAGGTTCATAGGTTCATAGGTGTGTACTAGACTAATGGCTCTGAAACCTTTACAAGCCTAGTCCATAGGATTACCCTGGCACTGTGCCACCCAACCTTAGTTCCCAGTGCTTCTGTTGAGTAGAGTCACTAGAGTGATCCCTTGGGTGATTTTTCTATTTCCCATCCACTCATCAATATTTCTCTTGAAGAGGGCCAGTGAGGTGCTCTGCTTGACATGTATGGGAAGTCTATTCCATAGCATGGGCAGTCTCTGGGTTATGAACCTGTCCCTCCAGCATGTTCTGTTGATTGTGGTAATGAGGTTGAGGTCACTAGAGTGTGTGGTGTGGATGGATTGGGATTTCTTTAGATGTAGCATTTCTAACAGAGCTGGGTCATATGTGGCTATGTAAGTCAAGCAGAGATAGCCTCTAAATAGGTGATATGAGACAGAGAATAGTTGGAGTTTTCTGAGTCTGTCCATATAGGCAAGGGTTTAAAGCCTAGGATATTCTTTGTGAGGTACTTTTGTGGCCTATCCAGTTGTTGCAGGTGTCTAGTGAGGTACATGCCAAATGGGGCACTGTACTCGAGGACTGGCCTAATGAGGGACAGGTCAGTATGGCAGAGGTCAGAAATTATTTGTTATAATATTCATTGATTAACACAGGGGGTCATCCCAAAATCTCTTTACATTTTTGGAATGCCTATTCACAATCTGTAGTCCACACTACCTTATCTAGTTTATTTTTCCTAGTTAGGTCAGTAAGGGGTGCAGCTATTGTACTATAATTGGTCACACATTTTCTATAGTACCCCACTGTCCCTAAACATGCTCTCACTTGCTTTTTAGCAACAGGAACTGGCCACACTTGAATAGTTTCCACTTTGACAGGTTCTGGCCTAATCTTACCAGTCCCCACTCTGTGTCCCAAGTAAGTGACCTCTGCCATATCAACCTGACAATTACTGGGTTTAATGGATATCTTTGCCCTTTTAAACTTGTCTCCAAATGTCCATAGCATAGTCATTAATGCAGAGTTTAACCTCTCCATAAGACCATTAGTCTGAAATGGTAGGGATGTTTCACCCCACAACACTTCCACAAACATCTCAGCAGGTCTGACATGAAGTTGGCACCTTGGTCAGTCAGTAGCTCCCTTGAAAAACCTACACTGCAGAAAATTTCTAGCAAAGCATTTGCCACCTCTTCTACATCTACATCACCTACAAAAGAAATAATAGGCACTATAGCTAGAAGTGGCAGACAGTACGATCTAGGCTCTACCAACTGCCTCACTACTTCACCTTCCAGCTTTCCCTTAGGAGTCCACTTTCTATACAACAAACCTTCCTTCTCTGCCTCAATATCACCTGCACAAGGAATATTAGGGCTATAGCTAGAAGTGGCATATGGTAGGCTCTAGGCTATACCAACTGCCAAACTACCTCACCTTTTAGACCTCCCTTAGGGTCCACTCTTTATACAGCAAACCTTCCTTCCTTCTGTTATACTACCTCACCTTCCAGCCCTTCCTTAGGAGTCCACCCTTTATACAACAAACCTTTGTTCCTGTATACAGACTGCTCTCTTCCTTGAGCCTCAGGTGCTTCCTTAGCCATCTCCCTCAAGCTTTGTAATGTAGGGTCCATAAGGTAAGCCTATCTCACCTCTACATTTATGACCCGCCCAAGCTCCCCTTTCACAGGAAGCCTAGTATCTTCCAACAGCTGTACCTCACTGTCACCGTATCATTTCCCTCCATCCTTGCAGTCACCATGTCCAAGGGAACATCAGTACCTCCCAGAAGCTGTGACTCACTTTGAGACTTACTGCTACAGGATAGCTCCTTCTGTAAAACAGCCACCACACCAGTCCCAGCTCCAGCTACAAGATCTGTCTGGGTCACCCCAGGCTACTGAACCTACATGGCTGTCTCCAAGCCTGACTATGTGTCACTGCATGCACACATGGCACTGCATCATCACAGTCATTTCCTATCAGGACATCTGCAGGAATATTCTCAAACACAAGCTCCCCTTCCACAGGAAGTCTAATAACTTCTGACAGTTGTGCCTCACTGTCAATTTGGGTACTATCACTCACCTCTGTCCTTGCAGTAACCATATCCAAGGGAACATCAGTACTTACCATCAGCTGTGGCTCACTTTCAGATGTACTGCTACAGGACAGGTCCTTCTCAAAAACAGCCACCACACCAGTCTCAGCTTCAGGCATGAGATCTGTCTGGGTCTTGTCCAGGCTACTGGACCTGTAGTACGTGCCTGTCTCCAAGCTTGACTGCATGTCACTGCATGCACATAAGGTACTGCATCATCAAATCATTTTGCATCAAGACATCTGCAGGAATACTCACAAAAACAAGCTCTCCTTCCACAGGAAGCCTAGCAACTTCTGACAGTTGTACCTCACTGTCAATCTGGGTACAATCACTCATCTCCACCCCTTGCAGTCACCATGTCCAAGGGAACATCAGAACCTCCCAGCAGCTGTGGCTCACTTTCAGATATACTGCTACAGGATAGCTCCTTCTATGAAACAGTCACCACACCAGTCCCAGCTTCAGGTATGACATCTGTCTGAGTCTCCCCCAGGCTACCAGACCTACATGGCTGTCTCTAAACTTGGCTGCATGTCACTGCATGCACACAAGGTACTACATCAACAAAGTCATTCCCTATCAAGACATGTGTAGGTATATCCTCAAACACACCTACCTGTTTGCTTCCTCTTCCACCCTCCCAGTCAAGATGAACCCCTAGTCAAAGGTATTTGGAATGGGGTCCCTCCCACAGCTCTGACTGGAGTGAACTCCTCTTCTCTAACCACTGCAGGCCTGACCATGGTTATATCAGAAGCTGTGTCTCTCCTAGCAGTAACCTGTTTACCATCTACTAAAATAGGATATAGATTTTGATGATAGATTGGCACCCCAGTTGTTTCTAAACAACTTACCACTGTCAGTTTGTCATCCCCACTTTCTGGCTCCCTCACCTTTTGTTTCGCACCTTGTCTCAACGGGCATTTGGCAGCTATGTTGCCCCTCTGATTATATTTGAAACATCTAATCCCTAACCATATAATTGAACTAGTAGTATCCCCTGTTACTGGTGTACTCTGTTAGAGTGGTTTAGACTACCCTCCATGGGTTCCCTTATGTCCATGTGCAGCACTGGCTACCACTTTCTTATGCATTGGTGCTCTGCTTGCTAAGTAGAGGTCCCATTTTCTCTCCAACTCCTCAGCAGAGTTTCACTGTCTGTCTGCCAACCAGATTCTCATGTCATCAGGCAAAGTACTTAGGGCTTGTCCCCCTCACCAAAATGTCTGCCAGTTTCTCACAAGTGGTGTGCTGATACCCACTCACCAATCTGTGAATGTAAGTACTTAAATCAGCAACATAATCACATACACTTTCATCTACCTTGCATCTATGTTCGTGAAACTTTTTTGTATAAGCTTCAGGTGTTAGTTCAAAACAATCAAAAAGACAGTTTTTAACTTTGACATAATTCAAACAATCTACATAAGACAGTTTTGACATGGCCTGAACAGCTTTACCATGGAGTAAGAGAGTCAAGAGCCGAACCTAGAGTTCATGGTCAACATCAAACTCTTTACATACCCTCTCAAATATATGAATAAAACTATCAAAGTCATCCTCATCCCTGTATTGAAGAAAATGTTTACTGACCTTTACAGCTTCTGGGGTCTGGTTATTCCCTTCCCCATTACTTCCATGACCCTCTCAAAGAGTAAGAAGTTCCACTTCATACAGGCACTGTATCTCATTTTCCTCAGTTTCTAAACATCTTAGTCTCTGTTCAGTCTCCAGACATTTGGTTTCCAGTTCATATTGATGCTGCTTCTCCTCAATCTCCAGTAGTTTGGCCTGCAGGTGCAGTCTCTCGTCAGTCTGCAGTCGTCTGGCCTCCAGTTCATATTGATGCTGATTCTCCCTTTCCTCAGCCTCCAGGCACTGTCTCTCTAACTCCAGATGGATTCTCAGGTCCTCTGAAGAAAATGTTGACTGTCCTGTCTAGGCAGGCTGCACATCCCCAGTACCAAACTGGATATCCTCTGAACAGCTGGTCTGAGCTGAAGCTGCAACTAATGCTGAAATCATTGCTTCCTTAATCAGGCTGGCATGCAACAGTCTTCTGGCTTCACAATCCTTGCCCAACTGGTTCTTTGTCAGCTTACTATAGTCTTCTGCTGACACTTTTGCCCGCTGTCCCTGACTAACTAACTAAAAATAAATAAAACTGTGGTGAACTGAGATTCTGTATGGTTACTTTGTGGCTGTCAAGAGTGCACGCCTTAATGACAAGTACCCACAGGCTACTGAAGTCCAATTAAAAATCCCACACCACTCCCACCAAATAATGTGATGTCCGGTCAATACACCACCGGACTGCCAGTAATAATGTGACATTCCCCACTATCCTGGATCAGTAACTAAGGAGCTTCAATCCTCACTACTAAATCCAATGTGAGACTGTCACTTAAACAGGAGTAATATTTCACAATTTGCCCTAAAAGCACAACAGGAACACACTCTATAACCTTGTACTGGACTGTATACTTCTGTCCACCCATACTGTAACTCCTTATTACACACTTCAGAGCAGTGTGTCCCAGTTTAAGACATCTGATGCACTCACACTTTAAATCTCACACATCCAAACACTTCTGGCAAAATCTGACAGTGCCCCTTCCCCAAAATAATATGGTAACACTCTGCTGCCAATCAGAGAACCTCTACATGCCCTTTTAAAGGAAGTGTCCAATTATGAAAATTAGATATTAAAGCAAATTGTAGCAAATGACCTAAAGCAGCCAGGTTTTCGGGATGGTACAGGAAGTTATCAAAGCAGTTATAAGCACTCTCAAATTACAAAACAAAACACTGACTGACCAGCTGCAATGTAAGTTAATAAAAATATTTAATAATGAGCAAAATTATTAAAAATATAAAATAGTAATTTCCAAGAAAAAAACAGAACTCAGTCACCAGGAAAATGAAATCAATCTGAAGGACAGAAATCCAACATTTAGAAAAACTCTAAATTGATTAGTAATAATTTTCCTATCTGACTTAAGAACACTGTCCCTGATCTAAACTAAATTATTACAACAAACGAAGGCAGGCTTACAATTCTTGGTGAGTCCTTTTGGGTATGCACTGCACAGTACAATTGTTACTCACTGTTAACTGACAGTAACTGACTTCAGCAGGCTCTTTTATAGACTAGACTATCTGTCACAACTGTTCCAGTTCTAATTGTCATTTCATATTTTGAAAATCAATCAACAGCTGTTTACTAAAGTTCTTTCCAGTCTTTCAGCCTCTGACAGTAACACATAGCAACTGTCAACATTCTGATGACATCATCTGACGATCAGCTGATTCTGAGGCAGTCTGCATTTAGAATATTTTTCTCAAATACACACAGAAATGTAAAGGATCACTGTTCAAGTCTCTAAAACATTCTGTACAGATTATAAATCAATATATAATCAATATACAAGAACTTATTTACAATATCATAGCTAGTTATGCTGGCATATATTAGACAGGTTAATCTGAAGTTATGTACAAAACCTCAGCCAGACATGCTAGCATAAAATACAGTGTCTAATTTCTTCACAGACTCATTTTTAACATATCCCCTCTGCCTCCAAAATAGCTGGATAAAGCCCTTTTACTGCTGCACCATCATTCTGCATATGCCACGTAGCAGCCCCAAGCATCTGCCTTAACTTATAAAGAGACCAGATACAATCTTCAGCTACTCACAGTCTGTATCCAGAAAATTTTGGACCTCCCCAACTGACTTAAGTAAGGAATCATTTGTTCAGAAACTCAGAAACTATGCAGCTACACAGCTTCACTATTAAATCTGTCAGTGTTTGCACAGATACTCTATATGCCCTTTCAGTTTTGGATAGCCAATAAACCTATGGTTTTAAAACTGGTGTTCCCTTCAACACTTCCTTTATCCATTCTTGTATGAATGTTATTGGATCCAGTATCTCCACCCCATCCCTTAAGAATATAACCCACTCATTATCTCTGTAAATGTTCCATTATCTGAATTATCCTGTTTACTCAGCAGCAACTCTTTCTGTTTTTTCAAAGCTCCTAACTCAGCATCTTGCTTTGCTATGCAATATTTCAGCACATTTATTGTTGCATTCTTTGCTGCACTCCTCTACTGAGACATTCCCATTTATTTCACTTTTGCTACTTCCTGCCTTAAGGTTCCAGTGTCTTAAATAATATTATGCAGCTTTCTGATAATAATCTCAAGTTTTTCCTCTATTTCACACCTACCAACATGTTAAGTCCACCAAGAGATCCGTAAATCAGCTAAACTGCAACAGGGTATAAAAGAAAAAAAACGTTATATCTGCATTACACAACAGAAATTAAACTAAATAACATGGCTGAGTCAGAGCTCAGATTAAGCTGCTGACTTCATTCTGAAGCCACAGTGCTCACCCCATCCCCACATGCCCCCCCCACCTCCGCACTTGATCTGAACATTTTTACATCACATTTGTAACATGCCATCTATGAGTCCTAATCTCTGCAATGGTCTTTGTTCAGTTCCATTATGAAACATTGCTGTGCAGTTGATCTATGAAGTGATAATTTTTACACAAAATAGTACAATGACAGATAATATTTCAGGAAGAGGGGACTTTTAGATAGAAATTCAAAAATCTGATGTGAAAATAGAAAGAAATGGCGCGCACGCGTGCACACACACACACACACACACACACACACACACACACACACACACACACACACACACACACACTCACTCACACACACTACCACATACTGATACTTTCAGCTCTCCCAGCACCCTGGGCTTCTGGCAGTCCACTCACATACTGGGCAGGATTTAATCTTGCAAGTGAAGCAAAACACCACCCACCTGTATTCTTCATATGTATCTCCATAGGCTCGTTATTAATAGCTCCCACAGAGAAGTGTACAGCAAAATGAATCAAATCTGATCTTACAAATTCATTTAATATGTTTGTTATAGAATCTATGAAACCCAACCTCATAAATGTCATCATCATAAGTGTGCAATTCTGCCTAAAATGTGTTTCTCAGTCAATTTACAGAGTGGCATGTTTACACCAGTTTTGGTCAATAGCATTTCCACAATGGAGATCCATATATAGCATTAGAGTTGTACCTGACTTAATTGGAACCTTGGTTAGTTTCAAGCTTTTACTCCCTCATATCAAAGTTAAGGACAAAAAAAAAAAAGAAATATGCTCACAACTTTGCAAAATGAGGGAAAATGATCTTTACAACTGCAGAACTGCAGCAAGGTACTAACAACTTGCTATAGTTTCTGTCTAATGAAAGCCATTCATTTAAGCAGCTGGGATATCAGCAGTACTGCCCTTTTACACCATCAGCATCTCTACTGATGTGTCAGTTATTCCCCTACCACCTTACCCATGGTATGAACATTTAAAGACATCATGAAATTAAGAGATTGCAAGCATTCTTCAACTCAAACATGTACTATAAACATGCATAAAGTTTTTTTTTCACTAGAAAATTAAACAAACACCTGAAACTTCATTATCATATGAAATTGTAAAAATGCTACACATATTCCCACCTCATAAACTATGCAGCTGTCACTGCAGAATTCGATTTTGAAAACATTTCAGCCCATTTGTGAAACAATATTTTCAGCTAAAATTGCATGATGACAGACTCAAAATTCATGAGTTAGCGACTGGCAGAGGAACGTTGAAAAGTTATTTGAATAAACACAGTCTGTTCAGATTTTTTACATAACTTAGCTGTTATTTTTTACAAGTAACTCCATGTGCTAGAAAACACGGCTAAGTTATTTAGTTTTCAAGGATATGAAGAGATTTTTTTTCCTTTTTCTTTTCTGAAAAAGACAAGACGTGGACTATTTCATAGAAGAACTGAGTTTTTATTCAAATATTATTCAGCTACAAAGTATACATTTATAATTACTATAAAATTCTGTGGCAAATTATATATGCTATCCAACACTTAGCTGATTCCTGGTCTAGGAGTTAAAGTAAGACTTTTATTAAATTGATTCAAGACAATTTTAAAGGCCAATTGATTTGGCATGGGTTAATTTGTCCTAAGTTTGAAATATTCATATACACTGAACTAAGCTGCATTATCAGCTTCAATTAAACAGTTTATAAATAAAACAGAATAATGTGGCTTAAATACTAATGGTTTTAAGGATCCAAAATCAATGCATTAACGTTTGTGTCATTATCAAATCAAAATTCTTTGCTTCTGAACATCAAAATATTATATTTTAACCAATGTGGAAAACTCCTTCATACCTTAAAGATTTGAAAGATTTCAAAGAATGGATTAAAAATTGAAATTACAAAATTCCTTTCTTGAGGTTATGGTGATAGTTGTAATTAATCGACTACATGCAATTCCTTAACCAAAGCAGAGATTGGTATAAAACATTAAAAGAGATTAGGGATAACCTAAATATGACAAACCTTAAAGTTCTGAAAAGTGATGGCATCTTTAATGGTGTTGTTAGATCAGGAAATAAATATAAAGAAATTCTGAATAAAACATTGGCATTCTGATGGCACAAGAAAAAATAACTAAAAGCATCTTATATGTCCCTTGTGGTATTCAAATGCCTTTCTGGAAAATGTATCATTAAATTCCAACATAATTAAATTAGAAACATAAATATTATAAGAAAGTCCTTCAGCATTGCACAGGTTATAAACAAAGGGATTGTGTCTAGATCTAGAGATGCCATTGTCCCCCTTTACTCAGTGCTCATTAGGCCAATCATTGAATATATTATCCCCTTTAACATGTATTTTCCCAGACACATGCAACAACTGAACTCCCAAAAAGATGATAATACAAGGCTTATACAACATGTTCTACATGGGCTGACTCAAATCCTGTCACTAAACTCAGTATCCTTCAGACTGCTAAGAGGAGACCTATGTCTGCCATAAAGGCATCTTCTGACCCAATACTGATGGATTTTAGTAAGTCAAATTGCATCAGAAATACTTAGTCTATGGATCTAAATCACTTCTGCAACATCACCAGAATGGTTTGGTTGGACAGGTATATCTCACACTGGATACCACTGCTCTGGAATAGACTCCCCATCCACTTAAAACAAAGTTCATCCCTGTCCATATTCAAGTGCAACTTAGCTCTATGGATGGGAAACAGAAAATTTACCCTGGGAATGTCCCTTGCACTACTAATGGACAGAGACAGCTCCCGGTGCTATATAACATGCATGGGCCCCTCAAATTATCTATGGTATCATCCAAGTTATACTTATCAGGGGTAATATATAATTAGTGACCATGGGATGGGTAATAAACATTCTATAGGTTAATTAAAACACAAAAAGGGAAATTTACTAGGCTTAAAATGGCCCACAGCTGTAGCTAGCTTAGTGCTTACCTATGAACCTATAATATTAAAGATACTAGCAACACTGAAACTGAAATAGTAGAACTTTAAAGAGTCTTAGAAAACATTATATTAATTTTTATAACCAGAATTCTAAAATATCTTACATTATACTACTCCAAGTTCTGGTGTAATTGAAGGGGTACACCAGAGCAGATAATGTCACTTGTAAGTTTTTTCTTCTGCGTGCATTAGATGATCTCTTATCTTTCTGGTACATAGGGACTGGAAAGAGTTACAAATTCTCTTATCATATCTGATGTTCTCCCTTAAGTACACCAAAACATGGAGTAGTATAGTTTAAGATCTTTTGGATTCACCAGTTCCTCGATCACAGAATTACGTTCTATTTTAAGTTTCTTAAAGAAAATATCATAAACACTCTTGATGAAGATAAAATAAAAATAAAAAAAACATATGTATAAAAGATGCCTCACAATTCACAAAATACCTGAAGTATTGTATAGCTCCAAGGATATGCAGTTAATTTCCATGATTTACAAATATTTACTTAATGATTCTGTGAACTTGATTAATATTTGCAGTGGCATTCTATAAGAACAAATTATCCAATGTCTTGGGAATATTTATTTATTTGTATTTCATTTATTCTTTCTTTTATTTATATGTGTGTGTGTGTATATATATATATATATATATATATATATATATATATATATATTTTTTTTTTTGCTTGCATGTTTGTTTGTTTTGATAACCAGGATGTCTAATTCGTTTCAGTGGGTGCTCAGGAAAATAATCCCTAGACTAATATGATATATAGATCAAATAAAACATATCATGCATTTAAAGATATACAAGCCCTGTTGGAAATATCATGGAAGAAAAATAAACAGATGACTTCAGACATCAATATTATAAAAACAAAGCAACAGAGAATGCTGGTATATACAACTACAGTGGATCAGTACTGGCAGGAGTGGTATAACTATTTCCATCTATAGACTATTAACCTTCATGATTTATTTACAAGATATATTACACTAAGTCCCCATAGTAGTTGAGGTACTGCGGAAGCATACATCAGTAACATCTATTTACAAACGTCTTTTAATAGATCTATGCAGTAATTCTGTAAGTGGTTGATGAAATGTTAGCACTGTTCTTGACCAGTGACTGAAGATGGTTGCACTCATGGTCTACACAACTCCCGCACAAAGTACCACCACATGAGTTTGATCTTTTTTTTTTTTTTTTGCTGTTTGTTTTAATAATGAGATTGGCCACTAGTCTAAGTAGAATGTACTGTTCAGTTATTCAGTTTTAAGTTTATAAGATGGTCACATCAGTGATAACAGAGATTGCAGTGAAGTGCCACTGGTATGGAGTTAAGTATGAACCTTGCGAATGTGTAAGAAATTTATTCTGACTTTTGTGATAAAATAGGCTAGATAATCTGTTATGTAAGAAAGTGGCCATAAATTTAGCTTTAGAGGTCTGCATAAGATATTATTTGATGAGGTATAACCACACCAGCAGTCGATCTGATCCTTAAAGGATAGTGTGGCATCACAAATAGACAAAATACTTGCATTTTATCTGTGCTATACTCTTCAGGTATAGTTTAATTACTCCCATTCTAAAACAAAACAAAGATCACTTTCTTTTTTAACTCATACAGACCTGCATCTTTAATCACTGCTCACCACAAAACACTCATGTCATTACTAATTTGAAAAACATTTATATCGGATCTCATACATTGTGATCAGGCAGATTTAAGTTTTATAAATTCAGAATAAATTTATAAATCTAATAACATTATTTAATTATGCCATGAGTATACACAAAACCTAGCCTATATGCACTGAGATACTACAAAACCTCTAGTTCTTTAAATCAGAAATAGTTATTTTTAAGTATTTGCTTTTCTTTTATCTTTAATTAAGATTTTAGTAATACATAGACTGTGATATATATGAAATAGTTTATTTCACTATGAATCAATTAAAATAACACAATGTACAAAAGAGGATGTCCTTTAGCTTCTCTTCTTTTTTGCACTAGATATTGAACCCTTTATTGATGTTGTTTGGAATAATAGCAATATAAAAATCATTTTCTGATTTCCTTCTGGCTATTCCACAATATACTAATATTATGGTTGCAAACAAAATTTTAGATGATAAAACAATTCTAAATATAATTTGAGATTGTACTGGCATTGCCTAGTTCCTAAACATAGCACCTCCATGTGAGTTTTAGCTTTTCATTGTGAAGTGTGACATTAGATTTCCAGATCTACAAGCATATTTTCCTTTCTTCAATTTACAAAATCATGCTTTACTACTCCGATAATTCTAATCATGATGCTTGGAAAGATATATGGATTAATCCACCACATGAAGACAAGACCCAAGTTAAGATTGACAGCATTAAGGTTCTCCAGCTCTTCTCCAAGTCTCATCTCCTCAACAATCCATTCCCCAAGCACTGACTTCCCAACGATCCATTCCCTAAGTTCCAACATTGTAAGGATCCATTATCCAAGCCACAACTTCCAAAGGATCCATTCCCCAAGGGTCAACTCCCAAATGATCCATTCCCTAACTCCCAACATTCCAAGGATCCATTCACCAAGCCACAACTCCACAAGGATCTATTTACCATGCCTCAACTCCCCAAGGATTCATTCCATAGGCCCCACCTACCTAAGGATCCATTCCCTAATTCCCAAAATCCCAAGGATCCATTCTCCAAGCCACAACTCCCAAAGGATCCATACCCAAACCCCAGTTCCCCGAGGATCCAGTCCCTAACTCTCAGCATCACCAAGGATCTATTCTCCAAATCACAACTCCCCAATAATCTATTCCCAAGGCCCTAACTCCCAAGCATCCATTCCCCAAGCCCCAACTCTCCAAGGATCCATTCCCTAATGCCGAACTTACGGATTAGCATCTTCAGCAGAAACTTACTGCTGATGTTGTTTCTATGTCTGCCTGTGAGTTGTTTCAGCAGAGTGGATCCCAGGACGTTTAATCCATTGAGCTGAGTCCCTGACAAGTTAGACCTTAGGAATTAGCAGAAGAAGCAAAACTAATAAAATATCCCAGCATAGATCACAATCATTACACTAACCTTTTAAGTATAACAACAACTTTTATACATTAACAACTGTATTAAATAATTTATAAATCCACAATAACTATCCACCTATTAAATGCTACAAATCCTTTGTCTTCCCAATCTACAACTGTCTTTGATTTAATTAATCTATTATTACAGCACAAATAAGATTGATGGGCAGATATGAACTTAATGCTGAGATTTATGCATCTAAATAAGTCTTATTTATTTGGTATGAATTATCAAGCAATTTTGAGGTCAGTCTACATGCATCTACTTGTATCTCTACTTCCCCCTGTCTGTGTCAATCACAATTTTGAGGTCAGTCTAGTTGTATCTCTGATTCCCCCCATCTCTGTTGATCACCTTTCACTACACCATTTTACTTGATGCTGTGTGCTAATTGTTTATGAAAACTACCATTACCCTTTTATGTTGTTTCATAAATTTCTACAGGCTTCAAAATAGTAACTTTGTTTCTCTTTAGATTATTCAACTTCATTGTTTACTAAAGCATTAGTTTCATTATTTATTTTACTTGTTTAGCTTATTAATTGCATTTAGTATAATGATGTGTTAATATATTTGCAGCCTGCTAATTGTTTTTTCTTAATATAAAACAAAATATGGTTTGAAAAAAGAAAATTTTGTGTGACAGTATTAAGAAATTGTGCATTCATCATCATCTGTTGAAGTAATCTTTATTATACAAACTATGAAATTATGGAAGGCTACTTTCCTCACAAGCATCAAACCATAAACAAATACCATATACAAGCTAAAATACCATATTTAAAGTAAAACAATCCACAAAAAAACAATGCAGTAGCTATTCTTTAACATCAATAATGGACACCAGCATGGGTGCTATAGAGAAACAATGACTGTCCAGAGATAAAGCGAACCTTGAACACTGGCGATGGACCTTGGTATATGTTTTCATTATAGTGAATTTTCAATTATGATCGTCAGCCAAGTTTTGCAAATGACAGCACAGCTAGACATATAGAGTACTTATTTCCTAATTTTTAGTTGATTTACTTATTTTACAGTACGTCTAGTTCTACAGATAAACAACGGTCGCCAAACGGTCACCAAAGTCTGTTAAATATTTACATTCCTTTTACAATCCTCATGCATTTCAGGTTACCCCTTTCACTAATTTTGCTGACTTGCCAATGTTATTGACCAGGTATTTTTTTCACTCCACTCAGTTTTGAGGCATTATTTTATATTAGGCAGACAACCACCACAATGGTGCAGAGGGGAGGTGTCCATTTGCACTGTTGGGGTGAAGTGGTCAATGTCCAGCACTCCTATCCCTAACAGAAGGTGCAGGGATAATCCAATGTATGTTTTACATTTAGTGACCTCTATCAGGGACCTAGAGCCTCACAGGTTATTTCAAGTTAAAGGAGGGAACATTGATGATGTCCTGACATCACTGCACTAGCGGCATTCACATTTAGGGTAAATGACCAGCTGCAGTGAGAATTACAGCTCCCAGGCTCCACATTGTCTGCTCCATTGGATAACACACTCCCCATACCTAATAGAGTGCAATCATTGCAATCAACTCCATAAGAAGTCACAGGGCCCACCTGGAGAAGGGTCACATCCAGAGTACCTGTTAGGAACAACTATGGAATCTAAGGATGATAAGAATAAGTCAGAAGGGAAGCAAAGAAGGAACACCTGATCCTGCATGTGGTTGTGAGTGCAAATGAGAAAAACTTTATGCAGAAAATTAAATTTAGTATTGATTTATGCTCTTAGGGTGTTTTGTTCTGGCTATACTGCTCAGACAAGCTCCTTGTGGTCCTGCAGAGTGGTCCTAGCTACAGGGAACTCAGAAAAGCGACTACTTTCTGGATTTAAGTATCTTTGCTTTTTTTTCACTTGGAATAGCTTCTGTAGCTTACCCTGAACTAGCTTGAACTGTTTTTTAACTGTTTGCTGCATTATTTTAAAATCTACACTTAAAGTTACATTTTAGTCGCATTTGATCAAAAGTTTGTTTGTTTGTTTGCTTAATTTAACTGTTGAGGCTGCCCACTAAAGTGTGCTAGCCTGTGTAACTGATTTATCACTGTTTCTATCAAAAAAACAAAAAAACAAAAAAAAAATCCTTGTTTTCCCGCCTCTCCTCGACTACTTTAGACCAGTTTACAGGCATTGCTGTATTCTGGGCTGTGGTGTAGTTCCTGTGTTGTCCATTACCTTACTTGGATAAAAGGAAGTTTCTTTGCTCACCAGTGGGAGTGGGGAGCCTTGAGCAGCCTACCTGTCCCTGTAGGAAGTGGCCTCAGCACAAGAAGCTGTAGTAATTGGTTGTTTTGGACCATTTCTAGCTCTTTTGTAGTTCACTGTTTAAAATCCGCGTTTGCACAGCTTGGCGCGGTTGTGCGCATAGCGCAGCGCCGGTTAAACAAGGTTAAACTTCTTCTGGCTCCGCCAGGTCTGCTCTTCAAATTTTCCATTAAGGAAGCTCTACTCTTAGTATAATCAGACTACTCACTATATTATAAGCCTAGCACTTGTTCTCAATACTTCTCTACTAAGTAAGCACTCTCGTACTAAGTAAAGCACTACATCTACTTACCACCCCTGTGAATATCCACTTCCCTTAAAGGTACAGCACTCCCTTATACTGTTCTAGCATGTCGAGTGGTAGATTACTGGCGTCCTCTCCAGTTCAGCTGGTCAATCTGGGTATATTGAGACAATGCTACAATTGTCTCAGGCACACAGACAACCCTCTCCTCCTCCCAACAAACACAAATACATGTGAGAGATGCAACTATATAGCCAAACTGGAGGCTGAACTCTCTCAACTCAGGGCTGGCATGACCAGACAGGAGGAGATGGTAACCACACACACAACAATCCCAGTCCCACATAGACCTACCACAACTGCAAACCAAACACATATAAACACAAAGACATACTCGGAGGCTCTAATAAAAAAAACTTACCAAAACAACAGAGGCTCTCAAAGCAGACATCCAAAAATCCACCACCTCAAAACAAAACACATGCAACACATACTTCAATAAATCAGTGTGTCAACCAATCACAGCCCTTAAGGCCAAACACCATGCCTGATACACTAGTAATAGGTGACTCTATAGTCCGACACACTGATGTCCCGCTGACCAGGCTGAACAAGGAGAGGGTGACTGTGAGCTGTCTATCGGGAGCTAGGATCCGCCACATAACACACGCACTTAAGTCACTCCAAAGCAAGTACAAATATGACTCCGTCATTGTCCATGCTGGTGTGAATGACCTGAGATGTACCTCCCTGGACTACATGAAAAGAGACATAGAGGAGCTCTCCGATTGCGTAGCCCAGGCTGGTATGACCCTGACCCTGAACAGCATCTTGCCCTCACCAAGAATGATACCACAATACAAAGACAAGATGATCAGCTTTAATAATTGGCTCAAGTACTGGTGTCATTCTAAGGGCATCCAATGTCTGTCTGCCTGGGATGACATGTTGGACAAGCCACGCTGCTTCGCAAGGGATGGCTTACACCTGTCACCACTGGGCTTCTGGATATTGGCTAAGGCTCTTGCCACCCCCATAGTGCCTTTTTTAGGCAAGGCTCAAAAGACAAACCCACCTCCTTAGAAAACAAAAATGGAAAAAAACTAAGGGTAATGCTGCTCAACGCCAGAAGTCTAAATCTCAAGATGCAGGCACTTGATGCACTCCTCAGCATGGAGAACATTGACGTCTGTGCAGTAACTGAAACCTGGTTCAAGGCTCCTGGGAGCAGCCCAGCGCTACCAGGCTATACCTCGTATCATGCTTTTCGGCCACAAAACACAGGCCGAACCACAAAAGGAGGGGGAGTGTCCATATTCATCAAGGACACCCACACCTGCAGGTTAGTAGCAACACATGAAGCATCAGAGACCATACAGGTGCAACTAACCATAGGCAAAACTGCTATACAACTGGTAGCATGTTACAGACCACCCTCCCCATCTCAAGAACCCCACTCAGCCTTCCTGAAGACATTGGAGGATATGAATGTATCACAAAATACCATCATACTGGGAGACTTCAACTACCCAAACATAGATTGGGTACATTATTCTAGCCCTAATACCCTAGCCCAAAGGTTCCTGGAATTCATAAATTCAAATGCACTGGAACAACTAATCACCTCTCCCACTAGGGGAGATAATATACTAGACCTGATCATCACAAACATGGGGACAAAATGCTCCACACCAGACGTATACCCCTCACTAGTGAGATCTGACCACAAACTAATCACCCTGGATATACATATCCCACCTCCACACCCAGCACAAAAGACCACAGTGAAAAACTTCTCAAAAGCAGACTTCACTCTTCTTAAGACTGAGATGGTATCCTTTAAGCCTACTGTGCCAGTGGATACCACATCCCACAATGCCAAATCCTTCACAAATGCTTTCTATGGACATCTCCAAGAATGCATGGATCATGCAATCCCAAATAAATCCAAGTCCCTCTCCACCAAAGGCAAGCATCTTGTCTGGTGGACCTCAGCCATTAACAAATTGTATAACAAAAGAAGGAAGCTACTGCATGTCAGAGCAAAATCCCATGAAGGGAAGACATCTCTGATCAACATTAGCAGAAAACTACGTTCTCTCATAAAAACATCCAAGGCCAACTTTGAGAGAAAAATCGCTAAGGACACTAAAGATAACCACAAAGCCTTCTTCAGCTATGTTAGAAACCTGGGCAGAAACCCTCAGATATGCTCAGAGTTGGTTCACAACAACAAAAAATACACTGAACCCACAGATATTGCCAACACTCTGGCTGACAGGTTCAGTGCAAATTTCTCCCCTCCCTCACCCCCAAAAGAAGAAATACTTATCCCAGCTGAATGTAATCTCCCTGTCATCTCAGATGTCCAAGTGAGAACCGCCCTAAACAAAGCTAAAAACACAGCATCAATGGGACCTGACGGTATCCCGGGTTGTCTGTTACGTGAACTCCAAGAGGAGCTAAACCCACACATAAAAATGCTATTTAACCTTAGCCTTACTTTGGGATATGTACCTGAACACTGGCGTACAGCAACAGTGGTCCCACTCCACAAAGGGGGTGCCTCTACAGACCCTGGAAACTACCGCCCCATAAGCTTAACCAGCCTGGTCTGCAAAGCTATGGAAAGAATCATTATGGAACTCATAAACAGAGACATAGGGGACCTACAGACACTTGACCCCACCCAGTTCGGCTTTGTAAAGGGCAGATCCTGCCTTTTGAACCTGGTTGACTTTTTTGAAACAGTCACTAGAGCCATTGATGAGGGCAAAGCAGTCCATACAGCCTACCTGGACTTGGCTAAGGCCTTTGACACAATACCCCACTCAGGCATCATAGATAAGCTCAACAGCTTAAACATAAACCCTTATGTCATTAGATGGGTTGCAAACTGGCTAAAGGACAGAACTCATAAAGTTAAAATCGCTGGAGCAATATCAGACTCAAAGCCAGTCACAAGTGGTGTCCCACAGGGATCTGTCCTGGGACCCCTCTTGTTCGGCATTTAGTTCTCAGATGTTAAAGCAAACATGGGAGGGCTGTGGCTGACAAAGTTCGCAGATGACTGCAAATTAGGCGCCATAGTCGATACACCAGTGGACACATACATCCTACAAAAAGGCCTCACAGAAATGGACAACTGGTGCCAGAGTCACGGCCTTAAACTAAATGCCAAAAAATGTATAGTCATCCCCTTTGGGAAAAACAAAGTACCCACAAATTATCACATAGACAGCAACCCACTGAGTACAGAAAAAGTAATCAGAGACCTAGGGACCCAAGTCAACAGCGACCTCTCATTTGACACCCACGTTGCCAAAGTGGTCAGAAAAGCATTCTACCTTGCACACCTCATCATGAAGGGATTCACATCCAGATCCAGGGATGTCATTGTACCCCTGTACTCCTCCCTCATCAGACCCATGATTGAGAACAATGCCCCATTTGGTATGTACCTCACCTGGCATTTGCAACAGCTGGAGAGACCACAAAAGTACCTCACCAAGAGGATCAAGGGTCTCCAACATATTTCTTATTCTGCCAGACTAAAGAAACTTCAGCTCTATTCAGTAGCATACCGCCTGCTCAGAGGTGATCTCTGCCTGACGTACAAGGCCATGTCCAATCAGGATCTGATGGACATGCTCCACCTCAGAAAATCCAAATCCATCAGGACCACGAGAGCTAAAGACTTAAACCTCGGCACAAGTATAAATAAGACATGCTGGAGGGATAGATTCATAACCCAGAGGCTTCCCATGCTTTGGAACAAGATCCCAGTTCATATTAGGCAGAGCCCTTCACTGACTCTCTTCAAGAGAAATCTTGATGAGTGGATGGGAGATCGTAAGTTTACCCCAGGGGTCACATCTGTATCACTGCTAGACAGGGGCACAGTAAACTAATTCTATTATATAAGGGGACCTTCACTGTGTCACTACTAGACAGAGGCACAGTATTCTAAATTTATTCTGTACAATTTTTGTACCATTTCATGGGGTGGCAAAAGCCACATCACTATGGCTAGGCTTACAAATGCCCCAGGGCAGATAGCCTAGTACTATACTATGAAACTATGAAGCTATACATGAGTACAGACTTAACAGAAAAGGTGTATTGAACTGAGGTATTGTCATAGTCATACTACTTAATGAGATTGCTTCTCACTGTCATCTTTAGTTAGCTCTTCCAAGTAGGAGAAAGCTTTATTTAAATGCTACAAACAGAAACAGATTGTCTAAGCTAGGACAGAAAAAGTATTGTACTTATATAACTGAAAACATTATTTGCCTGTTAAGTACAGCACTGACATATTTGTGAATACAGAAGAAATATACACTAGGCTAGCATTCTTTAGATAACCTTTGGTTGGGAGCAGTAACATCTGTTAAATTCTGCTCTGTAATACGTAAGGCATGAATACCACCTTCCAATGTTTTTGTGATGGTGTGAGGTATTACCAGCTATACAGGTAGAAGTAGGGCAGTGGATCCGTAACATATGTCAGCATAGCTAACTGGAGTTTTGTAAAGCATTATATGTCATTTGTATATAAAACTGATTTGTACATGTGCTTGTGTTAAAAATGTATCAACAGTGGGTCCTACTGGACAGAAAATAAGACACCTATATGTCAGTCTGTATTGTAACTGCAGAAGTGAATATATTGTAACAGAGGATACTGGAAGAGAAGAGGCTAATCTCAATCCAGCTAACTTTCAAAAATAGTCTGAAATTAAATTACCTGGTTTAGACCATAAGAATTGTATCTTACAGTTCTGATTGCAGCCAGAGCCAAAATGTCTGTGAAAACCAGAACTAGGAATCCTATGGTATTGTCTTTAGGGGTGAACTAATTGCTACCGTGGAAGGGTGGAAAATTTTGAAATGGTTTTATAGCTTCCAAATGGTATAACACATCTTAGCAAAGCTGTGTGTGTGTATTATGACACATATGTGTTAGATTCTGGTTCATTTGCTAGTAAAGTGGGTAATATGGGAACCAGAAGTTAGATGACTTTTAAAAGTGTTCAGATTTGTAAAGTAATACTTACTTTTTGCTGTATTTGGATTTAAACAACTAGTATTCATTTTTCTGATTCCTGACTACTGATCTGCCGTTGTTACGTGCTGTTATTATACCTGGCTGATTGTTTCCTCTCAGCAATTTCCTACTCCTTTGGCTCTGTGTATGATGTCATTCTGTAAGCCAGCACTGAAATGATGCTTTAATACTAGATGAGACAGAAGTCTGAAGACAGTCTGTTTGTGAAACCTGACAAGGAAGGACCACACACCCATGTCATCTTGCCTTTCTCTAGTAAGTGAACTAGGGAACAGTAATTCTTTAAATCAGTCAAGATAATATAGTCAGATTAGTTAAGCATTGTTTTTCTGTATCTGTGTGAACTTTTCCATCTGTGTTATTTTTAATATTTCCTGTGACCAAAACTCTGGTGTTAGAGATTTAATATTTTCATGCTCTTTTATTATTTAAACATATTTAAACTTTTCATTATGGCTGTTTTTTTAGAGAATATTTTAACCTTTGAGAGTACTTATATTTATTTGGTGACACTGTGGCCACTCTTGAAAGACTTGCTGTTTGGTCAACTATTACCATTGGTATTAGTATTAATTTCACTCAGTATAATTGGGTACCTTTATAAGACCCTTAAAGTACCTGGCTGGTGGCAGTGAATCTATCTTAAAGTCTGGGCAGAAAGGGGGCATAGCTGGTAAATCTATGCCAGCCTTTCCATGTGTGTGTGTGTGTGTGTGTGTGTGTGTGTGTGTGTGTGTGTGTGTGTGTGTGTGTGTGTGTGTGTGTGTGTGTGCGCGCGTGTGTTTGTGTGTGTGTGTGCTCTACTTGGAGCAGGGACAAAGAACACTGGTTTCACAGAGAGGACTTGGCTTGTAACACTCAGCTGAGGACTCAGTTCTACAGCTGTGGTCAATGTAGAGTCTAATTTAGGGCCTGGTGAGAGAGAAGGAAACCCAGCCCCAGGACAGGAGTGTGTTCCCCGTGTGTTCTTAATGGAGATTGTGCTTGGTGCAGAGAGCTGTTTCTGGAAATACTGTGTATCTATTTTTGGTCTAAGTGAATGTCCCTCACCAGTGTCAGTGGTGAGGATTGAGGCTCCTTGATTACTGGCTCAGAGGAGGTGTGACACATATTGGTGAGCAGTGGTGTGGATATTAATTAAATTTCTGTAGCCTGTAGGCAGTTGTCACTGAAGGTGTGTGTATTCTCAGCAACTACAAGTTTACCATACATTGTTTTATTTTCACAACAGTTTTATTTATTTATTTTTTTTAGTTTAGTTTAGTCAGGGAAAGCAGGCAAAGATGCCAGCAGAGGATTACGGCAAACTGACAAAGAACCAGTTGGCTAAGGTGTGTGAAGCCAAAGGACTGGTGCATGCCAACCTGACTTTAGGAAATTATTTCAGCCTTAGTCACAGCTGTAGCCCAGACCAACAACCAGGACAATAACCAGTCTGGTGATGGGGATTTGAAGCCCTCACAGACATGACAGATCACCTTTTCCTCGGAGGGCTTAAAAATCCATCTGGAGTTAAAGAGACTTGAACTGGAGGCCAAACATTTGGAATTAGAATCAGCAGAGAGACTGCAGCATTTGGAGGTAGAAGAAAATGAGAAGCAGCATCAACATGAGAGGGAGATGTTGACTCTTCACCAGGGTCATGGAGATAATGGGGACCCTTCACAAGGGTCATGGGGAAGGGAATAATGAACCTCAGAAGCAATAAAAGCCAATAAATTTCTTCCACAGTTTACAGAGGGTGATAATTTTGATAGTTTTATTCATATATTTCAAAGAGTATCATAATTTCCCCAAACTACAGGAATTGTGTAAGTACTGTCGGCCTACTTTGAATAATGTGCATTTGCAACCGGTGTGACATGGGAATTCTTCCATACTGACTGTTATCCCTTTAGCTTTAGCATAGCACTTTGTAGGCCTGTGTTTGTGCTGACCCACATCTGTTATTGGCTGCAGAGTTCATACGGCTGCACTCTGCATTATGTTCTGTCATGTGTGGGGGTTACTACATGGGAAGGCCATCCAACACACGTGCAATGATACTTTTACATGTTAACATTTTACATATTCCAGAGCATGACAACGAGGTGTCAAACCTGTTTCCAGTGTTCATCTACAATGCTTTAGTGGTTGACTTCCTATGATAGCATGTAATCTGGAGACAGTGATGTTAAGAAAGCTGCATTAATGCACAATAAAATAAAATAAGTCAGGATATATGTAACTAGTGGCTAGGTAGTGGGACAAGAATAATTACAGCTGTGATTCAAGTAGGTCACAAGGTATATCACCAACATCTAGTGTGTACTAAATTAAACATGTACTATGTTTCAACAGTGTGAAATCAGACAACACATTGGAAGCTGTTGACTTCCTAGCCTGTATTTGTGTAAGATCCAACTCAGATTGGATTTACTTTGTTAACTTATTGTTTTTAAGTAGTATTCTTTTCCATTGGCTGTTTTTTTTCCCGATGATCTTGTCATCTCTGATTTAGGAAACATACTGCTGCTGTTCCCACTGTGCATCATCAGATGTTTGGACTGCACATCTGTCATTTACAGTTTTACAGTTCCAGCTGCCATCTTCTGCACCCACATGAATTTACTCATTATCTGATTTCAGCGTCTGCAATTGCAGATGCCTTGCCGCATCACCTTGTCTTACCTTGGATTTCTCTGCTTGACAGCTGACAACTAAAATTTGAGAGCTGTCAGTGTGCTGTTGACAGCCCTTGCTTCTCTGATCAATAGCATTGCCTGTTTGTGCATGTTCTGAGGTGTCTGTGCTTTCTGGGCACAGATTATATACACTGATCACTTTCTGTTAATTGCACGGATCAGAATTTTTCAAATGTATTGTCATTAGCAAGATGATTACAGTGGATGCATAAGTGAAATAACCATAAGGAGGAGGATGATGATGACGGTGATGATGATATTGAAGATTTATATAAGTGAAGCAAGATACTAAAATTACTTGACAACTATAGAAACATTTTAAATAGCCCATTCATTACATGGAATGTAGATAAATTCCTCTCTCTCTTAAATATGTGATGTTCAGAATTGCATACACAGAGATATGTCTCAAAACCTGCATGTCACCAGATTAATAGAACCAGTTGAGAGAAACTATGAGCAGCAACTACTTTCTGTTCACACTTCAGGAGTACATAACGATATAGGATATTTAGTCATCTTTTTTTTCTTTCAGCTGCTCCCGTTAGGGGTCGCCACAGCAGATCATCTGTTTCCATTTTTTCATGTCGTCTACATCTTGGTCTGTCACAACAACCACCTGCATGTCCTCTTTCACTACATCCATAAACCTTATCTTAGGCCTTCCTCTTTTCCCCTTACCTGGCAGCTCCATTCTTAGCATCATTCTCCCAATAAACACAGCATCCCTCCTCAGCACATGTCCAAACCAATGCAATCTCACCTCTCTGGCTTTCTCTCCAAAACATCCAACTTGAGCTGACCCTCTGATATACCTATTTCTGATCCTGTCCAACTTCAAACCCAATGCAGCTCTTAACATTTTTAACTTTCCCTTTGGGAAAAAACAAGTACCTATGAACTACAACATAGGTGGCAGCCCACTTATCACAGAGAGTGTTATAAGGGACCTAGGGACTCAGGTAGACATTAACCTCTCTTTCGACAACCACATTGCTAAAGTGGTTAGAAAATCCTTCTACATGGCCCACCTTATCACAAAGGGGTTTGCATCTAGGAATAAGGAAGTTATTATCCCCCTGTACTCATCACTAATTAGACCCATTATTGAATATAATGTGCCATTCGGGATGTACCTAGCAAGACATCTGCAGCAGCTGGAGAGGCCTCAAATGTATCTCACAAAGAGGATAAAGGGCCTTAAACAGATGGCCTATGCCATGAGGCTAAAAAAACTCAGACTGTTCTTGGTCGCATATCGGCTACTCAGAGTTGATCTCTGCCTGACATACAAGGCTATGTCAAATCCCAAATTGCTAGAAATGCTCCACCTAAGGAAAACCCAATCCACCAGAGCTACACGCTCAAGGGACATAAACCTAACATCATCAATAAACAGGACATGTTGGAGGGACAGATTAGTGTCCCAGAGACTGCCCTTGCTCTGGGACAGGGTCCCCATATATGTAAGGCAGAGCTCCTCATTGGCACTCTTCAAGAGAGATCTGGATGAGTGGATAGGAAACAGGAACTTCACCTTGGGAATCACTTCTATGGCCCTGCTCGAAAGGAATGCAGGTAACTAAACCACCTGGGAGGGACTGCTATAGCACAAAATTTATGGCTAGGCTTAATTATGCCCTAGGGCCAATAGCCTAGTACCTACCTATGAACCTATGAACTCTGCCACCTCCAGCTCTGACTCCTGTCTTTTTGTTATTGCCACCATCTCCAACCCATATAACATAACTGGTCTCACTACCCTCTTCTAGACCTTTCCTTTCACTCTTACTGGTACCCATCTGTCACAAATCACTCCGGACACTCTTCTCCACCCACTTCACCCTGCCTGCACGCTCTTCTTCACCTCTCTTCCACACTCACCATTATTCTGAATTGTTGATCCTAAATATTTAAACTCATCCACCTTCAACATCTCTACTCCTTACATATTCACCATTCCTCTGTCCTCCCTTTCATTCACACACATATATTCTGTTTTAGTCCTGCTGACCTTCATTCCTCTCCTCTCTAGAGCATATCTCCCCCTCTCCAGGGTCTTCTCAACCTGTTCCATCCTCTCACTACAGATCACAGTATCATCCGCAAACATCATAGTCCACAGGAACCACTGTCTGATCTTGCCTGTCAATCTGTCCATCACCATTGCAAATAAGAAAGGATTCAGAGCTGATCTTTGATGTAATCCCACCTCCGCCTTGAATACATCTGTCACTCCTACCACAGACCTCATCACTGTCGCAATACTCTTGTACATATCCTGTACCACTCTTACATACTTCTGTGCCACTCCCGACTTCCTCATACAATACCACAACTCCTCTCTAGGCAATCTGTCATATGCTTTCTCTAAGTCCACAAAGACACAATGCAACTCCTTCTGACCTTCTCTATACTTCTCCACCAACACCCTCAGAGCAAACATCACACCAGTAGTGCTCTTTCCCTGCATGAAACCATACTGCTGCTCACTAATCATCACCTCCCTTCTTAACCTAGCTTCCACTACTCTTTTCCATAACTAGGTATGCCAACTTTTTTGTTTTCTATAGTTGTGAAATGGTTTCTAGAGTGGGCACCTCAGAATTCTTGCATGGCAAGCGATGTTGATATATTTCTATTGTACATGGCTGGTAATTACCTTCTAAGGTCTCGGCTAGTACTTACAAAATGAGACAATATGAGGCATTACTCTAGTAATAAAATATTTACTTACAGTCTTCATGTTTAAGTCTGGTCCTGATTATTCTTTCACTGCGCAGTCCATTTATTATGGTATTCAGGTACACTGAGTTGAGTGTGTATGTATATTCAGACATGTGGCAATCTATTCATCCTTGTCACTGGTATAATAGTCACTTTATGAAGCTGCCTCTGCTCCTCTGTCTGTTACGTGGGAAGTCATAGCATACATGAATCATTACAATGTGCCTTATGTTCATTGGCTGAGAACTGCTTAGTGCTAGGCAACCACACTACCGATTCTGACTGCTTTCGACTTGAATTGACAAAGTACCAGTCTTGAAACACCTGGGATGAGTGCATTTTGAATTATTATAGAGTGACTATGATAGTCCTGCATTTTTTAGTATTTATTGTAATCTGGGTAAGAATTGCTTTGGTTTAACTCTACTGATAAAAGAGATAGAACCTAAACATTTCTAGGCCTCTGATGCTGTATCACCTTGAAGAGTACTTTTTTCTAATGGTCAGTGGCCTCATTTCGTTTGAGTATTTTTACCTGTTCTGTGCTGTTACAAGTTACCGAAGAGTAGGTGGCCTTGTTCTCATTTTCTGAGAGCTGCTCAAATGATAACCGACTGTGTTACTGATTGTCATTATTATACACTAGATGTGACAAAGTACCAGCACTGAAACACTTGGGATGAGTACACCATATATTCTTACTGAGTTACTATAGCTCTGCACTCATTTTTGGCATTTATTGCAAACTGAGTAAGTATTGTTTAAGTTTAATTCTAATGAGAGTAGAGGAAGAATCTAGCAATTTGTAAGCCTTTCATTTCTGTAGAACATTGAAGTATGCTTTTTGCTATTGGCCAGTGGACTTATTTCATTGCAATACTTTTACTTTCTATACTTTTATAAGTTACCTGTGTTTGGGTGGCCTTGAGCCCATTTACTTGGACATACTCGAACACTAAATAGTTATGCTCCTGCTTGTAATTATTTTACACTAGATTTGACAAGGCACCAGCCTTGAAACACCAAGGCTGAACATGTTTTGTATTCCTACTGAGTTACTGCGATAGCTCTGCACTTATTTTTGGTATTTATTGTAAAATGAGTGCGAACTGCTTTGCTTTAACTCTAGTGAGAGTAGAGAAAGAACCAAACAACTTCTAGACATTTGTTTGCTATAGAACCCTATAATGTGCATTTTTTGCAAGTGGCCAGTTGGCTCATTTGAATATTTCTGTCTTTCCTATGATAAGTTGCCTGCATTTGCACAGAGCTGCTCATCACACAGCCACATTTAATTCAATACTGCATGGGTGCAGGAGCTGAACACCCTAAATGTCTGTATCTATCCTGAACACAAATTCCGAGTGTACTTAACAGTCAGTAGTTGTCTGAGGAGCTCCCCTTGTTTGCATCAAGAAACATGTTTTTAATTCATGTTTAGACTTAGAATGTTCATTCTTTAGACTAGACTTGGATTTCTTCATGTTTAGACTTACTTTGTTCATTCTTTAGACTAGACTTGGATTCCTTATTCTAGACAGAATTTCAGTACATCAACTCCAAACCTGCATAACTCTCACTTTGGCCCCCAGGAAACCTCAGATTTGCACTTTTCAACCATCTCTGTAACCAGCCTGGTTAAAATGAATATCCTAAGACAATGTAGCAATTGTCTCACATTTATTGACAACTACCTACTACTTAAGCAAACTCACACACTGTATGAGAGATGTATTGTAGTTATATAATACTTATGGAGGCAAAGCTCAAACTAGTAACCAGGTTTTCAGTGCCACACAACAGCAAACTAAACCAACCACACACAGCTCAAACCAAACACATAGACCTACATACACCGAGAATCTTAAAAGTAACCTACTTAAACCACAAAGACCTCTTAAATGTAACCTAAGAAACAAGCACTGTCAGCAACCTCATAAACACAGGACAGAGGCAGCATCCACCATGAAACATACATCCAAGAGACATGTTGTTTCAAGTCAAAAACCCATAAGGCAAATATCCACACAATCCAATATCCTCATTATAGGTGACTCCATAGAGAGAGACACTGATGCTCCTTTCACCAGGCTGTGCAAGGACAGGGTCACGGTCAGTTGCCTATCAGGCACCAGAATTGTCCACATCATGCACGCAGCACCATAAGTACCTCCCTGGACTCTATGATGAGACACATGCTGGAGCTCATGGGATGTATTTCTGAGGCAGGTATGAACTTAGTCTTGTTCAGTGTTCTACCATCACTGAATGATGCCACAATATGAATGAAAGAGAACTGACTTTAACAATTGGCTTAGCCTCTATTGTCATTCAAAGGGGTACATCCTATATAAGCCTAGAAGAGATAGCAGGCATTCATAACTTGCACCCCCATGGCTTCTGTATATTAACCAAAACTTTGTCAAACACATAATCTAGCCAAGATAGGGTTTCCACTGTGCGATTCCTTAAACCCTTGTATTAAGGAATCACACAGTGAAAACTCTAGCTTGGCTAAATTTTTCTTGTAGTTTTTAAGGATTGATTTGCCTGTGTGACCATTTTACTCATTATTTTAGTTTGTTAGTTGGGATATTTTGCAGACAACCTAATCGTTATGGACATGAGCTGGCTACAACAACCCTGTCTTTAAACGTTAGCCAAACAATCCACTTATACTGTGCTAATGAGGCCATAAGAAGGCTTAAATATGCATGTCCACAGCTACTAGAGTTTGGCTTTATTGTCCTGAATTTGTCCAGAAGAGACTTAAAAAGAAAAATGTCATGGGCATTCAGAACTCCCATATAGATGAAACACCTGATGTCCTTAAGGGGTCATTTGCATGTATTCCATATGCCTATAATACAAGAGGTTTAAGGAATCACACAGTGGAAACTCTCGCTGCATTAGGGCTCACTTCTCTCCCCTCCTACCCCCCATATCATTTCCTTTATA
The DNA here is from genome assembly GCF_019279795.1 of Protopterus annectens. NCBI lineage: Eukaryota > Metazoa > Chordata > Ceratodontiformes > Protopteridae > Protopterus > Protopterus annectens. Next base: position 188,669,369 of record NC_056748.1, on the reverse strand, counting down.
CCCAACCACAAGTCCCTCCCAACCATCAAACACCTCCCCTTCCTGTTACACAGGCTAACACCCACTACAAACTCTCTCCCTACCTTACAACTCCTCCCCAAACTCTCAACCAACTCACCCTATTAAAGCCCTCTCCTCCTCTTCAAACATGCCAGACTTAATCATTCCTGTCATACTTCTGCCAGCACTGCTCCTCCTACACAACATGACATCATCTCACACACTCTAAACCCCTATACATAAAACCCCCACCAACCCTCACCAAAGCTGCTTTTCTTACCCTCAGCAACCCATACTCATCTCTGCATTTATCCTTCCAATGAATATACTACTCCCCAAAATAAAAACTCCTCCTTTCAACCATATTATATCTAAGTATAAAACTAAATTCTTTCACAACTACCCACAAAAAAAATGAAACCTTATGACTTCCCAAGGACTCAGCTCTTGTCAGGTGATATACACCCAAACTCTGGTCCTACCATTATTCCTAACACCCCACAAAATATCATCCCCAATTCTAATCAACCATCTATACCAAAAAGAAAATCTCCTTCTATTCTATCAATACTTGAAGCATGCTCAACAAACTAAGCCAGTTTCATGCTTGGGTATCTCTTCATACCTCAGACATTATCTCTGTCACAGAAACTTGGCTTAAACCTCAAAACCAAGATAAAGACATTCTTCCTCCAGGTTATAATATACTATGCCAAGATCACTTAAAGAAAAAAGGTGGAGGTGTTGCTTTAGTTTACTCTCACTACTTCACTCTCTCCCTTCCTAAAGAACCTATTCCCTTCTTTATGCCTCCTGAAATACCAATAGCAAACCTCAAACCCAATGACTTTACTACCATCACAATAGTAGCCATATACATTCTACCTTGGGACAACATCCCCTTAATGGAAAATATACTGTCATATCTCTCCCTAAATTTCCCTAATGAAACTATCCTTCTTGGGGACGTAAACATTAATTGGCATAACCTTAATAATCCAAACCCTCCACAACACATAAACCTCCATGGATTTACACAACTAATCTCCAAACCTACCCATACTAATAACTCTCATTCTTCAAGCTCCTTGATAGATTGGATACTTGTTTCGAACCCCAGCAAATACCATAACCCTGAAACTCTACCTGATGCCCTAAGCGACCACTCACCTATAAAAGTACTACGATACATTACCCTCCTCCCCAAACCACATTGGCTTATCACCTGACACAAACTTTCAACCTTTAATCCAGACACTTTTAAAACCCTCCTGTCTAGAATTAACTGGAATTTCCTTGCTCAGCTCCCACTCAGCGAAGCAGTAAATGCCTTCAACTCAACTTTCCTAAATATTTTAAATTCTCTAGCCCCACTGAGAAAAGTCAGATTAAAGGCAAACTTTTCACCCTGGCTAACTAAAACCGCCCCTACGCTTATGAAATCCAGAGATAGGGCATGGAAGACATAGGTACGAACTAAACATTCAGCTGACCTCGTAATGTATAAAGAACTTAGAATCCAGACAAAAAATTTATTAGCAGAGACAAAAAAGACTTTTATTATAATCCCCCCAAAACATTAAAATCCGATCCAAAAAAATCCTGGAATACTATAAATTAAATACTACATCCAGGTAATGCAACTTCACCAAACCCATGTCCTGACAAGTCACCCGAAGAAACTGCCAATACCTTCAACACCTACTTTATCGACTCCATTTCCAAACTATTTAACCCCAACCTCTCAAACAACAACACTTCAGTCCTCCCTATACACCCCTCAGCCACTATCTCAGTAAACTCCTTCTCTCTCAAACGTGTCTCCACTGACTGTATCAGAACTCTAGTCTCAAAGCTTAAACAATGCTATGTATCAGCAGACAGTATTCCTTCTTACTTTCTCTAGATTGCTGCACACTTCCTTGTTATGCCTGTATCTATACTAATCAATCACTCCATCTATGAGTCTAAAGTTCCTTCTATCTGGAAACAGTTTTACACTCTTCCTATTCATTAAGGACAGAACTCCACAGAAATATCCAATTTCAGACCTATCGCTATCCTCTCCCCTCTCTCCAAAATCCTTGAGAAATGTATACACAAAGAAGTTATGCATTATTTTTTACAAGAAATACTTCTCACTCCAACACAGCATGGCCTCCATCCGAAGCATAGTACAACCACAGCTCTACTATCATTTCTCAACACCTTAACCCTGGCTAAAGATGATCACAAACTCATATCCTGTCTATTCCATGACCTTTCTAAGGCTTTTGACACTGTCTCACACACTCTGCTACCTAGTAAACTTGTAGACCTAAACTTCTCCCCTGATACACTTGCATGGTTCTCTAGCTATCTCTCTGATAACTGCAGTCAGTACGATGGGACGCAAAACTATCTAACCCTCTCTCAGTAAGAACTGGTGTTCACCAAGGTTCCATTCTTGGACCTCTACTCTTTAATATCTTCACCAACTCACTCCACTCCTCTTGTCCTCATTCTAACATTGTCCAATATGTAGATGACTCTACAGTCATAACTATTGCTAATTCCCCCTTAGAACTCCTAACAAATACCCAGACATCTTTCAACTCAGTAGAGACATGGCTCACTAATAATCAGCTCATCCTCAACCCTAAGAAAACAAAATTACTAGTTTCTACCTAAATCTGCAAACCACATTAAACTTTCCTTCTCCATAAGGTCCCTAAACAATACTCCTACAGAAGTCGAAACTAGCACAAAACTTTTTGGCATTATCATTGACGACCAACTAAAAGTCGATCTTCACATTACTGATTGTATCAAAAAAACATCAAAAACTAGGACTGCTGTACAGGAACAACAAATTCTTAACTACTGAAACTAGGATTTCTCTTACCCATGCCTACCTTCTACCATGCTTAACCTATTTTTTTCCCAAATACTCACAAATCTGAACTCCTCCCTACTTACCAAATTAGAATCAACCTACCACAAAATAGCTAGATTTGCAGCTCAACAAACAAATACATCTCACCACTGTCTCTCCCTAAAATACCTGAACTGGCCCAAACTACCTCACCTGTTCCTACAATCATAACTCCAAACCATACACTCCATTCTATATCAGCCTGATTTCTGCACAAGTCTATCTTTTCTCATTTCTCGCTACTTCCATACCAGACTTCTCCAAAGCCAAAACCAAAACCTAGTAAAAATCCACAAACCCAAATCCAACACAGGGTGCAACTTATATAGCTACCATCCCTCTACTGCATGGAACAAACTCCCTAGAAATAAGGTCCCTGACTCACCCCAAACAATTTAAGCTAGCAACAAAAGACCACTTTAAAAAAACACTGGTCCTGCCATTGTACTCACCCTCCCTGATTATTGCCTACCTTTTATAGTCCAGTCAAACTAACTTACTAAAACTTACCATTAACTACTTCATCCTATGCTTTCTATGCAACCTCCAAAGCTTCTTCTATACTCTGCTCCCTGAAATTCTTATGTAACCTTTTAAGATTCTGCTACTCTGCATACAAAACCTTATATTTACTCAACTCCCTTTTTAAACCAAAACATATAACTTATTTTACTTTTTTAACGTTCTCCTGTTTGTTTGTAGTACTGTTTTATTCTGTCAACAATATACAAGTATGTAGGTTACGTATTTTAACTACCAAAATTCCCTATTGCTATTTTTATTGAACTGTATCTGTATTGCTATTTTTATTGCATTGTATATCTTTGGAGCTTTTCTCTCCTGGCCTCTGCTGAAAAAGGGCAATAGCTCAGCCGGACACTCCCTGTCAACAAATGTAAAATAAAAATAAATAAATAAAACAATGAACTGTCCTTTGATCACCACATATCCACTATTCTAAGAAAGTCCTTTTTCACTGTGCAGCTTATATTGAATGGTATCGAGTCCAGAACCAGGGATGTAATTGTTCCACTTTACTCGGCATTCATTAGGCTGATCATTGAGTGCAATACCCCTTTTGGAATATACCAGGTCAAATACTTAATACAATTACACAATTAGAATGGACATAACACTTTCACACTAAAAAAAAAAAAAAAAAAAAAACAAAGGCCAAAATCATAAAAAAACATGCAGAACAACTCAAAGCCTTGTCTTTTCTCTTGTTATCCTTCAGGCTATTTACAGGCAACATCTGCCTTTTGTATAGAACTTCAACAGACCCTACTCTATCAGACCCAACACATATTCACAAGTCCAATGGTATCATAAATGCTTGCTCAAGAGAAGTCAATCTCTTTTCTAAAATTAAAAGACTATTCTGGAGGAATAGGTATGTATCACAGAGAATACAACTTCTTTGGAACCGTCTTTCACACCACATAAATCACAGCCCTTTTCTTACTCTGGTCAAACATAATTTGGGATGAATAAATGTATAACCACACATTCAGCCTTGGTTTAACACTTCTGGCTCTCATGAATAGGGGAAGCAACTAATTACCCCAACATATACTTATTTGGCCTGTCTTTGAGTATTTGTATTGTATTGCAAAATATAAGGGCTAATAACTACTATGGAAATGTAAGGCGGGGCTTCTTAAGATCCTCACAACTAAATAACCTATGAACCTATTAACCTATACTTTTGCACTTAATAACAGCATCAGTGTTGCTACCTATATGCATCATGGACAGGCATGGAATCCCTTTTGGACATGTGTTTCTTGTGAGGATGAAAAGCCTGTGCAATGCACATCCCATCACAAGCATATTTCCTTGCAGACATGGCACACCACACACTCACAGGCTGTGCCTTGTCTGTGTCAGTGAAGTGTTTCAGTTTCACAGTGATTGGCACACATCAGCATTAAGTTGTTATTCCTAGTCCTACATGAGTCTAACATGTTAATGAGTACTGCGTTTTCTGCTACTCCAAGACCCACTCCTCTTAATTCTGAGCATTCCTCTAGCAAAGTCAGGATTATTAACTTGATTTGTTTTCCTTGACTCTGCTGATGGATTTTACAAACATAAGTAAGAGCAGGGAGATATAAACACCTGTGTCTAGTATTGGCATTATGGACTAACAGAATGTTGTTCTTTTTTTTTAAACTTTGATGTAAAAGGAAGAGGAGGAGATGACAGACTTGAGACAGGCCTTGTAGCTAAGGTTTGGAATTTGACAATGTCAGAGCTATATTCCAGCAGTAGTTATCTTGCATTCTTCCAGATATGCCATCCATATGCTGGAGCTATAAATATTAGGTTTGGTCTTTATAGCAGCACGCTTTCTGGATTTATCCTAAATTAGCTGAGTTTTAAGGAATGAATAAGCAAGGTATTATTAGTGACAAAACTAATGGCTTTAAAGGTTGTTAGACACTTAATTCTACCCCACCTTATGTTTATAAATATGGCTGATCTATGGTAAAACAGCTTTTAAAAGCTCTGTTCTGCCAATGTTCTTTAGTGTCCAGCACTTTCTGCTTTTTATCAGTACCACGGTACCCAATCTTAACAGCACTTGAGTGTCCTTGTCAAGCACTTAAGTGGTTAAACAAGTTTATTTTTCCCCAGTTTCGGAGCATAATTGATGTGCATCCATATATATTGCCAACATAAACACATACTGCAAACATTATTACTGTTCACTGCACAGAACACTGCTCTGAGCCAGCATTATCACAGGTGAAAACTTTAATAACATTTATGTATTTCTTACTCAATTATATCTTGTCTCATATACTTTGGTACAAGGTGCTCATTTGCATGTTTCTTCTTATTTCTCTATATGAGTTTAGTGCCAGCTATTTTTATACTTAATTATTCCTTCTAATTTTACGGAATACTTCACATGTACTAAATATATTAAAGGCTAATATGCTGAATACAACTCTACCTCTTCATTATTATACATTTGCATTACATATACCATTTTAAGGTAAGGCCAGGGGTTTGCTGTTATTTTTTTCCTACACCTTGTCAGAATTGTTTCCCAGTCCGTCAGCATGCATTTATTAGTAGTGTCCATAAAAAGAACTCATTATAATGAATAGTTGAAATGAATGCTCTCCTTCTCCAATAGCCATTTCTACTTTCGGCTTTACATCTACTCTGCAATTTATGACCATTTGGATAGCTACATTTTGTAATCTTCTCCTATTTTATTCCTGAAATAATAAAGAAACTCCAGTCTCTAAAGCCATATTTAGGGTAAGAGTTGGCATAGTAGTTTTGCATTTTTTCCACTTCATGGAAATGATAATTGTCTATCAACCTCTGCCTCTGGTTCCACGATGAAATTCCGACTTCCTGAAAGTCAGCATTTCAACAGAATGGAAAAAAGCCTGAAAACTAAAAGGGCGAAAAACTCCCTTTATCTTTCTTTCTTTTTTTTTTCTTTTTTTTCCATGGGGCAAGCCCCCTGCAGCCCTTCAACTTATCTATACCAGCCCTGTGGTTACACTTAGTGAAAGAAGGTATAAATCTGCCTAGAAAGTGAATTACTGCTGGCGCACAATTAAAAATCACACTAGCAATGATTTCATATGGAGAAAAGCCTTCGGCCTTATGCAGTTCGGCTTTTTTTCTGTGAGCTACTGACGGTCAAGGAATTTCTCCTCAAGTTTATTTAGGGAAGCCTCTGCCTCTGTACCAAACAACCAGATACAATCACATTTTCTTTATTTTTTTTATTTAGTGACACTGTTACAATTCTACAGTTGCTAAAAGTTTTTTTCAAATCCGAGGAATATTTTGAAGTCATTTATTTTAGTCCTTCCAAAATGTGCAAAATCCCATATGTTCCAGGGTCCTTCACATTAAGAAATGCTCAGACTTTCTTTGTTTCCTCAGTACTACTGTCTCCATAATACAGTGCTTGGGCCTTCTATCACAGTAGTGAATGTACAGACACAACCACTATAATTCTCCATTTTGAGACAATGTAATATGGCACATCCATGCAAACCTTACAGTCTTTGTTAGATTACACAAATCATTTTAATCCCAAAGATACTTATTTTATGTTCATAAATATTATTTCTACTGGGTAACTGCTTTATTGGCCGATATTAGAGTATTGCTGTAAGCCCAGTCATTTAAATTAGATCTTGAACATGATCGTGTGTCAAAAATACCTTTTCAGTAAGTCGTGCATAAGCAGATTACAAACTCATTATCCAAGCATATTATTCATTATTATTATATTATATTATATTATTATTATATTATTATTATATATTATTCAAACAAGACCTCCCAGCTGTAAGCATCTGCACAGGATTTAAGATAAATGCGCTTATTCCTTAAATTCACTTTACATTTATAATTTCACTGACAGAAATAGGAAATTGCATTTTGAACTGAATTTCCATACTTAGAGAAGTACTTTTTAATAAAAATAAAATACATACAGTTAATAGCAGACTTCAGGCTCAGACTCGTATATGGGGGTGTCTCACTAATACTTTGAAACTCTTACAATTACAAGTTATCCTTTTGATTGTCAAAATAAAACAACTGCATTTGTTTACTTACTACAGCTGAGTGGGGAACATCATTTATTTATATCTATTTACAATATTATTTTCAATAGTTTTTCTTCAAAACAATTAAAAAAAATCAGTAACAGTTAAAATCAGCTTAAACCATCTCAGGATTCTTATTTTGATCATCACTTTAAATTCTGTGTAGCTGCCTTTAAATCATTCATTCATACACTTCCTGTTAGAGCTGCACACCGCAAAACAGCACCTCACTACTCAGTGGCAGATCCAGGAATCTGCAAGGGGGCTGCAGTCTGGTTAGTTCACTACCAGGGTGGGAGTAGGTTTTGCTGTGGATGTAGTAGTAGAAGCAGATAATTCATGGGCATTATACAGCACATGTACAGATAGTACAACTGTTTTCAATGCATGACAGGCAGAGATAATTGGTTGTCCATGCCAGCTCACAGTCTCCTTCAACAGCGTAGCGGTCATATGCACTGTTATGACCTCGGAAAGAGTCCCACTAAAGGTGATAGTAGCTACAGTGAAATATTTTTTAAGTGTTTTTTTAAATAATGATTTATGTGTAAACAGTGAAATTCAGTTAAGAAAAAAATCAACACAGCAAGTAAGGAAGCAGATGTTATAAAAAAATATCACAAGCAAATACTCAGTTTAGTCATGCCCAATGTATAAATACTATTGTAACCATTGTAGCATTTTAGATAAGGCTGTAAGTCAAAGTCTACGTTTTGTCATGCAACATAAAATATAAACTACTGGCACAGAGGTTTGGATAAAATAGTGAAAGCTTAATTTAATTGATGTACCAAAATAACTAAACTCATAAAGCTTTCCTAAGCAGACCACAATGATTTTGGATAGTTTACTGTTCTTTCAATGGTTTTAAGCAAAATTAATTTTCTTTTAATAACAAAAAGTCCTAGTGTATATTTTCCTTCCTTATAACTAGTTCTAGAATGGATGTGGGAGGTGGAGGCAATGCTTGTCTCCAGGAGTTCAAAAATGCTACTTTTTGTTGTCTTCTTTCTCAAGTCAAAGTTCACTGACACTTGAAATTCTTTTCTTTAACTTCAATGTTTTCCAGGTTCATGGTCATCTGAATTTGAGTACATTTCTCTCCCAACACATCTTCTTTAACAGCTATCCTCTGTCATGCCTAACTTGCACTTAGTTTGGATTGCAGTAACCCCAGCTTCAGTACTAGGGAAACAGCTTTCTGATTTTGTGAATACAGTACTTTCTAATAAAAGTGCAATTCATAACTGCAACAGTCTGTAGCGTTGCCCATTTTTGGGACTGGAATATAAACTGACATCTTCCAATACAATGGCTACTATCCTGTTTTCCACAGCTGCTGGCAACTTAAATATGGCAGTGGTTCATTAACATTTTGCAGGATTTTAAAGGTTTTAAATATTTCAAAACAGAATTGAAAAACTACCTTGCTAACTCTCCCTCCTGTGCCTGGCACTACCCTAACTAACATATATTCCCCCAATTGTTAGACTATAACTAATTTCCTCTCCTTATTTTCATATAACTTTGTAATCAACTAGTACTGTGGTACCTTAGCTATGCCACTGAGCAGTACTATACTTAAATCTCATCCGTTCTCTTCCTTAGCTACTATACTTCCCACTCCCACTTCTCATAACTGCTTTCTTTCACTCTCTTGACCCTCCTAAACATTTCTCCCTATCCCTGTGTTTCAACCTTTCTATTTTAATACTTCTTCTTCCTGTCTACCAACTTGGTTTAGTCATTAAAGATGTTTATGGGGCTATTTTCTTCTGATGCCCTATTGTAAATCCACATTTTATTCCATGTATGTACCTCTAGTATTTTTTAACTATTCTTTCTCTCTATTTTATGGTTTGTCAATTTTCATTACAGCATGAATGTATTGTAGCTTTGTATTCATATTCATATTACTTGTAATGTAACTTTGTTATTGTTTTGTATGTGTGTGTGTGTGTGTGTGTGTGTGTGTGTGTGTGTGTGTGTGTGTGTGTGTGTGTGTGTGTGTGTGTGTGTCTAGCGGTTTTCTTTGTGTCTCCACTGAAAATGGGCCACCAGCCCAGTTAGACTAACCCAGTGAACAAAAGACAAATTAATAAATACAGAAATAGATAAACACATTTAGCTGGTGCTTCAGCTTTTTAGCAGGGCTTTCTAGTGTCCACTTAACTTCACTCTTCAAGATGCTTGATGTAGTTAGATGTTAATGTAGTTAGAGAACATAGTGTACGCATCAGTGACGTTGGTGTCCTTGTCAACTTAATATGTTGTCTGGGGAGCAACTTACTTCTGTGGTGGTACTCCTCTGGATTCTGTGATCTTTTCTGTTTCTGTCAGGTTTCTTCCCATTTTTGGCTTTTGTCATGTTCATTTTTTCCCGGACGTTTCCCCTAATATAATTCATCTTCTTGAGCAGATCTCTTGTCATTCACATTGTATTGCCTTCTTCCAGTTCTTTACATTGCTCATTTATACATCCCTCCTTATCTACACATGCTCTTATCTATGATACTCTGCATTCAAATTTGACATACTGTATCCTATCCCCATTGCAGATATCCTTCTTTCCTCAGCCACTTCTAAAGCCTTCACAGTCATTTTGACTTCTTAATCTTCTTTCTATTTAGAATTACTTTTGCCACTTCACTTAATGTCTCAAACTTCTGTCCATAGTTCTTCACACACTCTGTCTACCATGCCTAATCTCTTATATCTATTCTTCACTTCCAGTTGATGTTCACTTGTAACATTGCTCAGCTCAAATCTCACTGGCTTAGTCATTTTTCTTTTTTCTGTAAGTTTAAAGTTTCCAGTAAAAATGGTCCAAGCTACAGTTAGCTCTGGAGCTTGATCTTACAGACTTGTAGGAGCTCTTCCATCTCTGACTGATGGTGTTCTTGTTGACCTTATTGTGATAATGTTCATTTGATGATATCCATGTGTAAAGCCATCTCTCAGGCTGTTGCAATATAGTGTTTGCTGTGACTTCGGAGTTAACTAGGCAGAACTTTAACAGTCTTAATGTCCTCTTCATTTTACAATTCAATGTCAAACCTCCTGATACTCCAATTGTATTTTTTATAATAATGTCAACATTTCAGTCACCTATGATAAACATAATATCTTCTGTTTTTTTTGTTTTTTTTTTATCAAAAAGGGCATGCATCTATAGTCATCCTTTATTTGCTGGTGTTAAAAACAACACATAGTCTGAACCACACAGGGCAGCCTCTTTGACTGAATATACTATAAAATTCAACTGGTTTAGCCATGACACCTGACATTGCCATAGGGAACTTTCAGATTCTCTTCATTTTTCTCTGAACACTTTGAATGACAAGTGGAAAGTGTGTGGTTTGCAATGATGCATGATAACTTTCTACTTGTTTGTAATACTGGTACATGTGATTTACTCACTAATATCCTTCATTAAACAATTAGTGTCACCATTTTCATTTGGATGCTTCTGAACTGAACTGCCATGACTGACTTCATTGATGTACTTCTCCGACTTTCTAATGTTACCTGTGGAGTAGATGACTTCTTTTACGGTAGTGCTTTGACTGACCTCTTTGCCGGTACCTTTCTGACCTTCTATGCTGCCTGTGAAGTAGTTGAGTTCTGTGATGGTAGTTTGCTGGCTGATTTCTTTGATGGTATTGCACTTATTTACAATGTTTTGTGCCATTATGTACACCTGATTCTGGCTGATTTCTTTGATGGTATTGCACTTATTTACAATGTTTTGTGCCATTATGTACACCTGATTCTATGACTGCTTTTATCCCAAATGCTGTTTAGTAAGTGTCCATTGCATCTTCTGTAGAGTTTTCTTCAGTGGTGCACTGCATTTCAGTGTAGTCTAACAAAGCAGGCAGATTACTTATTGTGAACATTTTCTGTTTTTAGGGCCTCAGCAGATTTTGTTCAGGTCTGTCTTTGAACATGAACACATACTGGCCAATGTCTGTACTGCTGTACTGGAAAGTTCAGAGGTCTTTTCAAAGATTACAGTACATCTTCCCATTCTGACCCAAACAAAACTGTCACAATTTTCAATATACTTTTTTGGTGTCACTGAAAACTTCATAGGAAGTATGTCAAACAAATTCCACAGTATAATTCCTTTTTGTTTTAGAAGTGCATAGAATAACATGAACATAATTTTTATTTTCATTGGAAACCTTATTCCTGTCATTAGGATTCTCTGTTTGCCACAACAAATGTATGTTTACTCTCTAGAATGCAACACTTACTCAGTTGTATAAATAAAGTGGCAAGCGAGATTTTTTTCTTTCAGTATTCAGGAATTTCATGCATTCACAAAGAGTAAGGCTGTGTGAACTTTTCTGATAGGGAAAAGTTGCATTTCACATAGGAATTTTAATCGGAAGTCCGCTTTACTGTCATGCAACACTTCTTGAGACATAACACCACACACGTATATAGCCTTTTGAGTGAATTACCAACTATTCTGCTTCATATAAGGGAAAAATGTTTTCAGAAAGTGTACACATCTTTCACTAGTTTAAATCAAAAGCCATTTTCTTTTACAAAATCTTTAACCACCCAAAATTTTTACGTACTTTTTTTCTGTTGCTGGCAACAAATCCTTGGGGTAATGACAAGGCTTCCAAAATGTTTTCAGTCCTGTTACTGGGATTTTGTCTTTCTTTCTTCTGAAGTCAAAGTCCAAAGATAGGCATTCAATGTTTTTGTAACCTTGATCTTTTCTTCTTCTTTCAGCTTTTCCCGGTTAGGGGTCGCCACAGCGGAACTCCAGTCCGCTAATGATTGGCAGTAGATTTTTTACGGTGCTGAGGTGCCAGCTTGATGCCCAACCTTCAGTGAAGGCATGCCCATTCTACGCATGTCTTCCGAATGCCACTTGACCGTGGGGAGGACATGCAGACCCCACACAGAAGGCGCTCCAGCCGAGAATCGAACGGGAGAACCTCTTGCTGTGAGGTAACAATGCTACCGCTGCACCACCACTGCTTAATGTTTTTTTACCTTGATACTTTTCCAAAATTCATGCCTCTTCATGTAACCAAGATGAAGTAATTCAATAGTTGTCTCCCACAACCCACAGTTCTCTGGACACTGAACTCGCTAATCACTCTGAGGACAAGAACTCGCCCTCTTGTAAATGCTGCAGCTCAGCAGCTGATCTCATTTACATTTCACAGAATTACTATAGATCTCCCTTGTCTGACACAGACTGGCATGAAGGTATGCCCAGCCGGTATGATTGCTCCAAACAGCATAAAATAGCACATTGCTTCCCGTGATAAGCAGTCAATCTGTTATACCATCAAAAGATACTATTGAGGGTATCTCTATGTATAAATATGTATTCTTGTGCAGTTACGTGGAAGTCAGGAGTTATAAAGCAAGATAATAACCTCACCATTTTCAACATCCTTGCAACTATCAGCCGGAACTCTTACCATATCTTAGCCCAACTACAGAACTTTATGATTCAGGCTAAAAATATAAAAAAATGACATGCTTTGTGCTGCATATGTGATTCTGCACGTTTCATGTTTGAGAATATTTCTTCAGAGATATCTGTCATCGAGTCAGAAACATCAGTTCACATAAATCAGTTTTCAGACATCAGTTACTAGAGTACCTGTCAGATTGCACTTCTCAGATATGTGTTACTTCCTAACTATAGACATAAGTGGACAATAGTTATAATGATTATACTGCAATCACACTGGGATCTCGTTGGTATTTTTATGTACTGCCCACACTGCTCCCTAGAAAGATATAATCACAAAAGTAAACCAGTTGGAAATGGCCAATTACCTTGGCTTTGCACTTGTGGTGTTTCTGTAAACAAAAATGTAACTGGCCATGATGTTGCCCCATGTACAGCAAACACCATTTCAAAAGCTGACACAACAGGCATTTATTCATACAGTGCCAGCTCTACAATCTACAATAAAATGTCTTTCTTCTACACACTGTTCAGCACATATCTGTCATGTATTCACTTTCTGAGATTGAGCCACTTCTATCACACTGAGTGGCAGTACAGGTTTGTAGATTAAGGCAATAAACTGTATTAAAGATGCACTGTCAATTCTAAGTCTTATTTTGACAGCCTTCACATTCAGTCATTTGAAAAACCAAAGCACCTGTCTCACAGCTAATACATATGCTACATGGATCTTACTAAATTTACAAAAAAAATAATAATAATAATAAGTATGCTCAGAAGTGGAAGCTATGAAAATAATTATGATTGAAATAATCAGTGACATAGGAAACCTCCAGACACTAGACTCAAGTTTGGTTTAATCAAGCACAGGTCAAGTCTACTCAGCCTGGAGGACTTTGAAAAGGTCCACAGAGGTCCACAGAGGTTCCTCATTAAAATAATACAGGGCATAAATAACATGTGCTATGCAGACCACCTCAAAGCTCTGTCCCCTTATTCTGTTTCCTACATGTTGTTGAGTGAAGATCGATTCCAGGTATACAAGGCATCATCAGACTCCACTCTAATGCATATCCAAAATGCAAACAGAGTTACCTCTTCTAAAGATTTGAGCATTGCCTGCTGGAGAGACATACCCTTTTCTGGAACATGGTTCCCATCTATGTGAAGAAGAGCTCCTCCCTAACCTAATTCAACTGCAGCTTGTCATTTGGATGGGGAACAGGAAATTCTCTATGTGTCCCATGGGCTCAGGCAACTTGTAAATGGTTCATCTCCCAGGCCCCTGATTTTAAACATTTCATCTCCCAAACAGCTAGTTATAAAAGAGTCCTGTGATAGGTAGAACATCAGAATGTTTAGGCATTTTAAATTTGGGTAAAATGAGAAATATCTGCCAGGGACAAGTAGTGAATGTGGATAAGCTCTTATAAGGTGCAAGCCATTAACCTAAGAAATATCAGCATGTGGGAAGTCCCAAAGTGTGACTGTACCTCATCCTAAGCATTACTAGACTGTCTAGGTCTGCCAGTCTGATCTACGCAGGAATGTCCTAAGTTTTATTCACAGCCTCATAGGTGGAGGAAAAACAAGCACAGGACTCTTTGCCTGAGAAACTCTGCAACCACCGAAGGGCACACATGAACACGTAAACAACACAGAGAAGTATCTTGCTTTGGCAAATTATCAAATGCAACACAGTTAAAAACACAATGGAAGGCAGGGGAAAAAGAAGGAAGAACACGAGAGTGATTAACTCCAGCAGAAAGTGTTCCCTGTGCTCCTACAAAGTTTATCAGTAAAAGATGAGCTAAAGCAAAGACGTCATAATCCATTCAGGGCTGGATATCCTATTAGCCCCACTACCACCCTCACCACTGTTGACATATACAAAATGGTCAGAGGCGATATTCAGCTTTGAAGGACTGGAATATATCATTGATCTAACCACCAAAATGACAGAAGTGAACCAATTCAGAATTTGGGGGCCAGTCCATGTTCGACAGGAGCTTGCCTCTTAACATTACTTTGGAGCACTGAAGATGTCTGTTCTTCTTTTTGTGAGTTTCACGCAAGCTGCAGTTGTAAATAAGTTACACTACACTTAAAAATAAAATAGCAAGTCTTACTTTCAGCATCAATAGTAGATTACCAGCAACTGTTAAATGATACCCTTGCCGTAAGCTGTAATGTGACCCACCCAACCCATCCTCTCTTTTATATTACATTTACAATTCTAATTTCGCTTGCGCTATAATCACTCATCCCACCTATGGCACTCACATGTCCCACCCCAATCATACCAAGGAAAAATGCAGAAAAAAGTTATGATACAATAACTGTCAGTCTTGAGTTGGTTCTAGCATGAGATGTAGAACAACTTCAACCACTTAAGAGATTTAAAACGGAAGTGTCTTGGGTAAATTAAATATATGTCAATTTAGTGCAACTAATACAACAATGTTGTTGGGAGTGGGAACACACCTGAATATTTGGAATGAACTGCCAAAGACACTGGGAGAACAAGCAAACAGTGAACGCACATTAGGCATAAACATAGAACACGAAAGAAGCTGCCCAAATCACATTAACATACCAGACACTATGGAGTTTTTCAATGTTACTAAAATGTTTGTTTTAATTACTTTTTCATAACTTAAATATTTCATCTTGGTCATTCAGTTTCTTAACAGTTAACATACTCATGACCAATCCAAACTCTGCATTCTTGCTAAACATTTACTTGATAGTATGTATAACAATAGAGTAACGACTAAACAACTAAAAATCTTTGTTCTTAATATTATGCAAACTGGTTGACCTTTTTGTTGACTACAGTTGTATTATTTGTTCCACTCTTTAGGAGTCCACTGAAAATGGGACCTTGCAGCAGTACTTCTCAGTTAAGAAGTATAAATTCAAGCACTGCTACTTAGGTCTCTTATCTGTACCCATCGTCCACCCTAATCACCTTGGCAACTAGACATCTTCCCACTTTATCGTTACTTATTTCACTTATCTATTTACTTCAGGAGTCAATTGTGGAACACACAGCCATTCCAACATCCCAAAAAGAAATCAAACGAGGACTACTGTAAAGTAACCCCCATATCCTACCACAATTGACTGTTAATCTTCAAATAGTTTTAAAAACTGTGGTCATGTCTGCTTAGATAATTATGCAATCAGAGAATAAGAAAATCAACAATATGCAGACTGACAACACAGTTTGATCCCAGATACTGAAACATCCACAGACAAAATAAAGGCAGCACCATTTTAACCAGAAAAACACTGTTTATTAAACAAACTGAAAATCTGCATAGCTATTCTCCATTTGCACACTAATACTCCCCAACGGAGGGAGGGAGGGTCTTGCAACACTAAAAGCGATGCAACTAAAATAAGAGGGCACCAATGAGTAGCCAGTTCTCTATAGATATCATGGACCTCCTACCACCCACGAACTGTATAACGACTCACCAGTCACGACTGCTGAAATCACAGAAGGGATGAGCCTCGAGTGGTTACCTTGTCCAAGCACTACTACAGTGGAGAATTTGCTGTTACTAAAGCCAGGGTGAGGCTTTGATGGCTGAAATTCAGACACCTTTGTTACTCCTTCTTGTGTAGCCATCCAGGAAGAATAATCTCTAAATCCTAAAACTTCCCTCTCCAGTGCGTCTCATATTGTGAGTTGGGGGCACACACAGTGATGTAATAAGAAAAAAAATCAGATCAAGAGGTAAAAGAAAATACAGAGCCTAACGTCAGCCGTTGGGGTTCTTACGGCATGACAGGGGTGGTGGGCATGTTAAACTCACAGGGTATCATTTAATTAGTCAAACCCAGTTTGGGCTGTATTGCTGTCTAAGGTGCATCTGTAATTCCTGGCATGTGCTCTGCAAAGAATATAAAAAGCTTCTGTCTGCAAAAAATTTAATTCATACTGTAGCTGCATGGGGAGGGGGGGGGGGGTGAAGATGGCAATTATGTATAAAATAAATGCTTTGGATGAAAATGTCCAGACTTTAGAAGCTGATATAGCCTGTCATTACTTGAACAGCTTTTGGGAATTTCACCAAAGGCCAACATGTTGTTTTAAAAGAGGCTGCTTAAAGAATAGAGTCAGAAGAATGCTGTTTATTAAACATTATTATTTGGGGCAAACCAGATGACTATCTGCTTAGCTCTGAAGCTGTCAATGAATTAGGGCCAAATTTGGAATCAGGGATACTTTAAAATATTAGTATTATTAACCTGAGGCATTCATATAATAATAGAATGTGATTTAATATACTTTTTCTGAAGTAAATGAAGTCTACAACTCTAATTAATGTCATTATTTATTAAATGTCATGGGTGAGAGCACTCAATGTGAAACATAGGACTTGACTCTCACTGATTTTGCCTAATATTTTTGGTCTGCTCCTCATAAAATGTGTTGTTTTCTAGCAAGTTACTGAAGACCACAATCACTAGATAATGAGGGGTGTTCACAATCACTAGATAATGAGGGGTGTTCACAATCACTAGATAATGAGGGGTGTTCACAATCACTAGATAATGAGGGGTGCTCACAATCACTAGATAATGAGGGGTGTTCACAATCACTAGATAATGAGGGGTGTTCACAATCACTAGATAATGAGGGGTGCTCACAATCACTAGATAATGAGGGGTGTTCACAATCACTAGATAATGAGGGGTGTTCACAATCACTAGATAATGAGGGGTGTTCACAATCACTAGATAATGAGGGGTGTTCACAATCACTAGATAATGAGGGGTGTTCACAATCACTAGATAATGAGGGGTGCTCACAATCACTAGATAATGAGGGGTGTTCACAATCACTAGATAATGAGGGGTGCTCACAATCACTAGATAATGAGGGGTGTTCACAATCACTAGATAATGAGGGTGAGGGGTGTTTGAGGTTCCAACTTTATATTTTCAGAACTGTAAAAGCTATTATTCTAGCAACTTTCTATGTACATATTTGAAATGTGACCTTGATGTTAAGCATTTGTGCTTCATTATTTTTTGGCTTCTACTAAATTATAGTTTACTGAGACTTCTGTAAAATAGCACTAGTGTGTCAGTCACAGGTGAGGCACTGGAATTTGTCGTTTCTAGCACAGACTGCAAGGGTGCACTATTACATGAGATTATATACACTTTTAAGGGAATCCTGTAGTGTGTTTCAGTTTCTGTATATTTTAAAATATATAGTAGAAGCAATCACATATTATAGTAGATCACCAAGACATGAAGGACTTTACATAACAAAATGAAGTACTGGAAGTGATAAACCTAATGCCCTAAGTCATACTGCACAGTAAATCATTTTATCTATTCAGTAAGTTCCATGCAGTAACTGTTATCTCAAATAGCAACTAATGGTTTAGTAGATGTCACGTTAAGGGGTCAGTTGACACATATATGCTTTGGTGCAATAATTTACAGTCTGGATAAATCAAACAGATGTCTAGTAGTCTGATCATTTTGCTGGGAAAAAATGTATTTACTGTGTAACAAACTGTAAAATGTAGTTTCATGTTTAGCAATTCACTGATGAAAATCAGTTGCAACTTCAGATTAAAAGCACTACCCACATATTTACTTTCAGCTTTCAATTTGTTGGATGCTTAAAGTTGATTTGGGTCTGATGCCTTATTTAACTGTTTAAACAAACCCACACATACTTATGTCACTTAATGAAAATCACCACTTAAAACCCTAAATCCTCTGTAAAACCTACTTTTAAGTTAAAAATCTGACAAAATGAAGTATAGAATGAAGGGCGGCATGAGTGCAGTTATTTTTAGAATGCATGCTGCGGTAGCGTTGTCGCCTCACAGCAAGACATTGTCCCGTTTGATTCTCAGCTAGAGCGTCTTCTGTGGAGACATGTGTGAATGGGCGTACCTTCGTTGAAGTTTGTGCATTAGGGCCGGCAACTCAGCACGTAAAAATAAACTGCCAATCATTAGTGGACCGGAGTTCCGCTGTGGCGACCCCTAACCGGGAAAAGCCGAAAGACACAACAACAAAAAAAAAACGTATGTGACAAAGGTGAATGAATAAGTTGACCATAAAAATCAAGGATATAAAACATACTTTTGAAATAGGGGAAAAATGGATATGTTTTATTTTTATATCAATAACAACCCTGCATCCAGTTAATGACAATAGAAACCAAGAAAAAACATGGACTTATTTAAAAAGCATCACTTTATTGTTAAAACATGTTAAATGCTTTCATTCCTCATTCACGAACTTCATCAGAACTAAAATACACTTAAAAACTACAAAAATTAAATACTGAAAAACATTTTACTATTACATCATATGGTTACTGTTAAACCAATCACTGGTTATTCCTGCAATTCAAATTAATAATGCTTTACCCTTAAGCATACAGGTGCTTCAATTTCAGAACCAAATTAATTGACAATGAATCATTCAGCACTGGACAGCTTGTAATATCTAGTCTAAGTTGCCAGTCTAGTTCACATTTATTTAAGTGCTCATCCACAAAAAACACTAACATCAAACAAGACCTGATCAATAATAACAAACTTAAAACTGTGATCACTCCACTGTTGGATGTGTCTATATAAAGCGCTAGTAGATTTTTTTTATTTTTTATATCCAACAGATGTTCGCACATTCTATGTCTCAAGTTTATTTTAGTTTGTCGCATATAGAATGCCAAACAACACTCACATAATGCTAGGTACACCATCTTACTTGTCTCACAACCCTGATTATAATAACATCCATTATTCTTATACATCAACACTATGTACAAAAACCACACTTGTACATGCCTGACTTTCTATTACTTCTTATCTTATTAGCTAGCTCTTTATTCCTTTCAAGTATCTCTTTGAAGGAGCTGTCCCTCCTGAAAACTATCTATGGCTTATCACCCATTTTAGCAAATAAGGAGCTGTCCATCCTGAAAACATTCCAATTTCATGTTATGCATCCTTGATTGATCTACTATCAGTATTATAGGTAATAATACTTGACTTTTGTAATTGCATGTTCATAGGTTCATAGGTTCATAGGTTTATACTAGGCTATCTGCCCTAAGGCATTTATAAGCCTAGCCCAAAGTTTTGTGGCTTACGCCACCCCTTATATGAAAAAATACTGTACCCATTAGTTTGTTGTGCCTCTGTCCAGCAGTGACACAGAGATGATTCCCGGGGTAAACCTACGATCTCCCATCCACAGGTCAAGATTTCTCTTGAACATAGCCAGCGAGGTGCTCTGCCTCACATGGACCGGGATTTTATTCCACAGCATAGGGAGTCTCTGAGTGATAAATCTATCCCTCCAGCACGTCCTATTTATATCCGTGCTAAGGTTTAAGTCACTTGCTCTAGTGGTTTTGGTGGATTTGGATTTTTTGAGGTGGAGCATGTCCATTAATTCCGGGTTGGACATGGCCTTGTATGTCAGGCACATGTCACCTCTGAGCAGACGGTATGCGACTGAATACAGCTGGAGTTTCTTCAATCTGGCAGCATATGACAGATTTTGGAGTCCCTTTATCCTTTTGGTGAGGAACTTTTGGGGTCTCTCCAATTGCTGCAGATGTTGGGTGAGATACATCCCGAATGGGGCATTGTACTCGATCATTGGTCTGATAAGTGAAGAGTACAGGGGAACAATGACCTCGCTAGATCTGGATGTGAATCCCTTCATGATCAGGTGGGCAATGTAGAAGGTCTTTCTTCTAACTTATTATTGATATTCATACTTGTATTTCTTGTTATTCCCCATTTTTTCTCTTTATTTAAACTAGGAGTATAAAAATATTATTTCTTCTAACACAAACTTAAATTCCAACCAAATTTAAAAATGTGGTGTAGGAAAAAATCCTCGGTTCCACCACAGCTGTAAAAATGTTAAAAAAACCTTAATCTTCAGTAAAAACAACAAAAACAGGAGCACAGTAAAATTCCCTGATAAGAGCTTTCGGCTTACTAGCCTTCATCAGATCATATGTCTTAGCTGTTAAAAATGTGGTGATGATACCCAAATAATTCAAGAACATATCTAACTTCTCCTTAGTATCTGTCCACAAAATAAAATCTGTTCACAAAATAAAAATGTTCAAAAATTAAGTATAAAAACTCCATGACTGGCTTTAATTTCGGTAGTTTTTAAGTGTACTTTAGTTTTGATGAAGTTCCCAAATGAGGAATTAAAGTGTTTAATATGTTTTACCAACAAAGTGATGTTTTTTAAATTAGTCTCTGTTTTTTCTCAGTTTCTATTGTCGTTATCCGTATGCAGTGTTGATATCAAAGTTTGTCCTATTCATGTGGATTACCAGTTTTTTCTTCTTGACATTTTATTTTTACACATTTCAGATTTACTGTATATAACACAGAGTGGAAAAGAGCTCAATAAATGCATGTCAGCCTTACTTTGCACGCTTAAATGCATGCCAGCCTTACTTTGCACGCTTAAACTTTTAAATGTCATGGAATGTTACTGTGTGTTTGTTTGTCTGTGTTTATATTTTTGAGCTTTAAATGTCTCATTATCATACCAGTCTGGTGACTAAAGTTCATGTCCTTTCTTTGACTACTGCCTCCATCTGCCCATCTGCTTCTTGTCCCATTTTAAATATACCCATAATGTTTTGCTTACTAAATACTGCCTCCTTTGTAGCGGGAAGATTACCTAGACTAGAAACATAATGGAGACTTTATCAGACCATACCTCTCAACTGTCTCCATGATTGTATCTCAAAAGGATGTTCTGCTTTTCATAAAACTGATGCTTTTATAATAAAGCAGTAACAACTAGTACATTTTGAGCATTCTTATTTTTCATACTAGCAAGCATTTTCTTAAACTAGTTGCTTTCTGAATAAAAAAATATTATTTAAAAAAGTCGATTTTTCATAATTTGTCCATTTTTCTTGACTTTGACCCTGAATGTGACATGTGTTCTAGGTTGTCATGGAATCAGCATCATCAACCCAGAGTTCTTTTTGTACCATTTAATATTTCACAGAGGTCCTTGCACAATACGGGAAGCCACCAGAAGTGCTTGGGGGAGCTTATAACATTCCTTTCATTTTAATGAATTGCAACCTCCCCCCCAAGACCCAATTTTTCTACCAAATAAACTTCTAGACATGTAAACATTAGGTTTTTAAAGTAGCTTTTAACTACTTCCAAATATTAAAGAGGAGGAACAACAACGGGCATTTTCTATTTTCTTTTCATTTTACAAGGCATTGGGGTGGGTTGGATAGTCTAAATTTGCAACTTTAATGGTCCTATTCCAACAATTTTATAACACACTATATATAAAACTTTTATTTGCTACTCACATGCAATTATTTCTCAATGGTTACTGTATTATTTTCAGCATCAAGAAGTAGATTGTACATTCACACCAGTCTTGAAAGACCAACGGATCAGAAGCAGGACACTATTAATGAAAAAAATAACCAAGCTTGCTTTTTCCAATGTTATGAATGTATTAAAAAAAGAAAAGGGAACAATACTGCTAATGGTATACATCTGCAGCATTTTAGTTGCACTATCTGCAGTTTCTGCTATAAGATTTGTTAGTAATTATCAACTCACCTTGTCTATTTAATACCATCTTATCGTCATTAGTTTAAATGGGCATCATTAAAGTGCAGGTCATACCATTTAGGTGAGGATTATGTCCATATGGAAGGACAACAAATTTAAGCCACTAGTTTAGCTCACCAAATGCAAAAAAACAACGTTATCACTCATTTATCCCTTTAATGTCCAGACTTAATACACATATGCACCACCTCACAATTTCAGAAAATAAGTACAGAACAGATTCAAAGAGAATGTATATTAATGTGCCAAACAAGGTACTCTGTCAACTGTATCACTTTGGTACTTTCTATCAAACCCTGCTTAAGGAAAGAAAATACCTCATGGTCTCTAAACACCGCTGTTCTTCGATGTTCACTCACTTCATGAATTATAGCAGTTATATTGAATGTTGGAACAAGATCTTGAACTCTACACATTCTGTACTACTAGGTAGTAGTCTGAAAAAAATAAATGTATACAAATCTTTTCTTCACCAACTAAATCCTATGACTGGTCAACAAATGTGCCTTCACTCAACTGCAAAAGAGATGCAGTTGGAGGAGCAATGGAGGATTGTCATAAAGATCACCTGACTGCAACCTCCAATCAAATCTCCAGTGAATCATGCAAACAGTAAAAAATTTGTTGGTAAGTTGAAATGGAAAAAATATGTTTTGGTAGTACATTTTCTGATTTCAACAATGAACAGTGGAGTATGTTACTTTTTTTAAGCCACAGATGTTCAATGACTTTAAAAAGGGGGCAGAGTGTGCCCCTGTTCCCATGGCTAAATACACCACTGCTACTTCATTAAATAATCATGAGGTCTTTGTCTCATAGGCTCATGTTCCAGTTGCCCCATCTGGGAACTCGACAGTAATTAACTTGCACACTAAAAGTCTGAAATGCAAAACATCCAGAGATATGCCTGGACTACATATTAAACTTTCAACATCACATGGTAAAAACAAAAATTAACACATTACTCTTCTGAGCATGGAAAGCTTTTCATTTTTGTATAATGGCAGTTGGAAAGGGGGTTCTAATAATACAACTTGAGTATAGCTTCCCTGTAATCTCTGCCACCTACAGCTAAACCAATCATCAGTGTAGATAACTTCTAACATAATACATAATTCTGTATTTAGAACGCCACTACCTCATCTCAAAAAATGGCTTACTGTTGTGCAGACATACTGTCAAGCTCCTTGCTTTGCAAACTGCTTAAATTGTATCCATCTCCCTTTGTTACAGGCAGGCTTGAAAAGTGAAGTTACCAATACAACCTCAGGTCATCATTCCATACTCTCATAACAAGTGTGATTGCAGTGACTATAGATTTTCAGTGTTATCCCCCAAACACTGAGAATCACTGCTAACCTTCATGAAAAGTAATGAGACATACGGGTTGTTTCAAAGCAAAGTGAAAAAGTATATGTTGAAAACTGCCAAATGAAAAAAAAATCAGTGATAATGTACTCCAGTAACTTCATAACCTACTTCTGTTTCCCCTTCTCATAAACTTAGCCTAAAATCAGTGATCATTCAGATGCAAACATTAAACTCAACCAGCAACCTGAACATTTTAACCCCCCCCCGCAAAAAAATAATATATATATAGTTTATTTGAAAAATGAGCAATATTGTAAAAAGTTAATTTTAAATATTTTAGAGATCCAGGATAGTACCAAGGATTATTATCATGTAACTATCTTTCAGAATAAGTTAAATCCAAACCCAGCAAGATTCATAACTCCTTATTGTGTAAATCTTTGAACCCTAAGCATATTGTGCCTCTTATAAAGCACTAATCAATGTAAAATAACTCCAAGAGTTGAAATCTGTCAGAATAGTTAAGATCTTGAACGTCACAAAGGCATCAAGTAAATGTTCTTGATGCTCAGTATAATGAATAAAACTACCTATATTAGACTATTGAAACAGATCTTATACCATATATTTTTTGCATGCTATATTTTGAGTATGATATTTAGAAATGCTTGGTACTTCTTTGAAACCCTAAGTACTGTTAGCCTGTCTTTTGCTTTTCCTTCACCCCATTCCACTTAATATGTCTAGATTCAAGTGCAAAAAACATGTATTTATAGGTGAGATGCAGACTGTCACATTTAGCCAGGTTATGTGGATCTGGGTGAAAATAAAGTAAACTAAAAATCATCTCAATGTAAGTCATGTATTCTACAAAAGTACTTGATGAAATCTGATTTGATGGAGCCTTTATGGGTATCAAAGCATGGAAGAGGTTTACTAGCCTCCTTCCAGTAAATAAACAATAGCACCATCCAGTAAGTTATATTTAGATGGGGGAGGGAGTAAATATGTGAAAGAGTCACCATCAGGAGTCAAACACAGTAAACCCAATCCCACCCCATGGCTTTCCAAAAGCACCAAATAAATGATGAACAAGAAACATAAAGCCTGGAAAGTCTGGTCCACAAATAAAATCCAGAAACGTTATCAAATTTATAGACAACTCAGAAACTAGGCAAACTATTATTTAACATCTGATAAGAAAAAATATTTCTCACACTCCCAAAAGCTGCCCAAACCAACCAAACAACATTCTAGTTATCAATATATAAGATCTAAAACATGGGTCTACCTTCAGTACAGTCAACCCTCACAATTCCCATAATATTGTCAGTCTATTCAAGTCCCACTTTATAAACTCAGTGTCCACCTTATTTAGTAACATATCCTCCCACTATAGATGACTAATCTCAACAAGTAAAACTCCCTGTTACCTCTCCTTCAAATTCTTATCCACTACAACCATAAAAAGACTAATTTCAAAGATAAAAACTACTTCAGTAGCTCCAGAAACCTCCCAACTGCATATATTAAACTAGCCCCTGATGCAATAGCTTACCCAGGATCCATCATAATAAACCACACTATCAATGAATCCTACGTGCCTCTTCTCTGGAAAAAAATGATACATCCTATCAATTCCCAAAGGAGGAAACTCCACCAACATCACTAACTACAGAACAATAGCAATACTTCCCAGACTATCCAAACTATTAGAAAAATGCATACAAACTTGGCTATTAGATTTTAACACAAAATCCACTCTTCTATCCCATCCCAAGAAGGTTTCCACCCCATCATAATACAACCATAGCTCTACTTAATACCAAGTCTGTCAAGTTAAGCAGAAATGACAGAAACAGTATAACAGCCCTCTTTCTTGATTTATCCAAAGTGTTTGACACCATATCACATCAAATTTTCTTACAGAAACTCTCCTACATAGGACTAAATGACCATGCTCTGACATGGCTTCTTAGTTACCTGAGTAACAGATTTCAAGCTGTTAGATGGCAAAATAACCTGCCCTCTCATCACCCCATAATCCCGCAGGGTTCAATACTTGGCATCATCCTCTTTAATATCTTCATCAATAACTTCTACACAACAACCAAAAATGCTACCCTAATTCAATATTCTGACGACTCTGTGTCAGTCTGTTCGGCAAAAAGCCTAGAAAATATACAAAAAATAACACAAGATTCCCTTACTGTAGTGGAAACTTGGCTAACTAATTTACAATTATTTCTTAACCCCCAAAAATCTAAATTTATCCTCTTCACTCTGAAAAAGTACAATCCCAGAAAAGTTCCTTCTCTGTCACCTCTACTAGCAATATAAAAATTGAACATGTCCCTTACATAAAATTACCAGGCATATACAGTACGTAGATGAAAATCTAAGACTTAGCTACCACATTCATAACACCATTACAAAGACACAAAAAGCTACATATCTTCTACAGAGTTAAACCTTACCTAATTCTGCAAGAAAAAAATTGCTTCCTCCCTCCCACTGCCCACAATCCTCTACCCCACCCATATTTTTACCGATCACCAAACCTCTCTCCTTAGCAAGATGGCCCAATGCCACAAAAAGATTGCTAAATTCACACCCAACCTTCCCTATAGGACTCACCACTACATTCGTCCAAGGGAACTTCACTGGTTAGAGATCCCTCACCATCTTGCATACTCCCAACTCATTATAATTCATAACATCCTTCATAAACCAGACAAATCCCCACCATTCCTTCTCAACCTAGTCCAGCAACACACTCCTTCTAGGTCACTGCATTGTGCCGACAATCTCTGTCTTCAAATCACCAAGCCCAATAATTCATCATGAGATTCTCTTTTCTCTACCACAGTCTCCAAAGTGTGAAACTCCACACATTAAGTCCTACACCAGGAACACATTCTAGCCTCCTTCAAAAGACAGCTAAAATCTTACTTAACTTAGGTACATAGGTTCATAGGTTGATACTAGGCTATATGCCCTAGGGCATCTATCAGCCTAGCCAGAGTGTATTTGGCTTACGCCACCCCTTAAAAAATGGGGTTCACTGTGCCCCTTTTTTTGGTTACTATATCGTGCCTCTATCTAGTAGTGATGCAGAAGTGATCCCCGGAGTGAACTTACAATCTCCCATCCACTCGTCAAGATTTCT
Source organism: Protopterus annectens (assembly GCF_019279795.1). Classification (NCBI taxonomy): domain Eukaryota; kingdom Metazoa; phylum Chordata; order Ceratodontiformes; family Protopteridae; genus Protopterus; species Protopterus annectens. Next base: position 188,642,293 of record NC_056748.1, on the reverse strand, counting down.
CTTGAAGAGAGTCAGCAAGGGGCTCTGCCTGATATGGACTGGGATCCTATTCCAGAGTACTGGGAGCCTCTGGGTCAAGAATCTGTCTCTCCAGCATGTCCTATGAATTTCTGTGTTGAGATTCAAGTCCCTTGAGCACGTAGCTCTGGTGGATTTGGATTTTTTGAGGTGGAGCATGTCCATCAATTCTGGGTTAGACATGGCCTTATAAGTAGAGCTGGAGTTTCTTTAACCTGGCAGCATAGGTCATCTGTTTGAGACCCTTGATCCTTTTGGTGAGGTACTTTTGTGGTCTCTCCTGTTGCTGTAGGTGTCGGGTAAGGTACATCCCAAATGGGGCATTGTACTCAATTATGGGCCTGATGAGGGATGAGTAAAGGGGCACAATGACCTCCTTGGATCTAGATGTGAACCCTTTCATGATGAGGTGGGCTATATAGAAGGTCTTTCTAACCACTTTGGCAATGTGATTGTCAAAGGAGAGATTCCTATCAACTTGGGTTCCCAGGTCCCTAATTACTTCCTCCGTACTTAATGGATTACCGCCTATATGGTAGTTTGTGGGCACTTTGTTTTTTCCAAAGGGTATGACAATACATTTCTTGGCATTTAGTTTCAGGCCATGGCTATGGCACCAGTTGTCCGTCTCTGTGAGACCCTTTTGGAGGATGCTTGTGTCAGCTGGAGAGTTGATTATGGCTCCCAGTTTGCAGTCATCTGCAAACTTGGTCAGCCATAGTCCTCCTGTGTTGGCCTGTACCTCTGAAAAATATATACCAAACAAGAGCAGTCCCAGGACTTGAGCCTTGTGGGATGCCACTTGTAACAGGTTTAGAGTCTGACATAGCTCCCGCAATTCTGACCATGTGGGTTCTGTCCTTGAGCCAGTTTGCAACCCATTTTATGACATAGGGGTTGATATTTAGGCTGGAGAGCTTATCTATGATGCCAGAGTGTGGTATGGTGTCAAAGGCTTTTGCAAGGTCCAGGTAGGCAGTGTGGACTACCTTCCCTTCATCTATGGCCTTGGTGACTGTTTTGAAGAAGTCTACCAGGTTCAGGAGGCAGGATCTGCCTTTAACAAAGCCAAACTGTGTAGGATCTAGCATCTGTAGTTCCCCAATGTCTTTGTTTATGAGTTCCATGATGATCTGCTCCATGGCCTTGCAGACTAGGCTAGTCAGGCTTATGGGGCGATAGTTCCCAGGGTCTGTTGAGGCTCCACCTTTGTGGAGTGGGACCACTGTTGCTGTATGCCATTCCTTGGGCACATAACCTGTAGAGAGGCTGAGACTGAACAGTAGCCCAATATGAGGTTTTAGCTCCTCTTGAAGTTACAGTAGGACGCAGCCCGGGACACCGTCTGGTCCCATTGATGTTGTGTTTTTTGCTTTGGAGAGGGCAGCTCCTACCTGAGCATCTGTGATGACAGGGAGACGACTCTCTGCTGGGATAGACAATTGCTCCTTTGGGGGGGGGGGGAGTTTGCACTGAACCTGTCCGCCATGATGTTGGCAATGTCTGTGGGTTCAGTGTATTTTTTGTCATTTTGGACTAAGTCCGAGCATATCTGAGAGTTGCCACTCAGGTTTCTAACATAACTAAAGAAAGCCTTGTGGTTATCTTTAGTGTCTTGTGCAATTTTTCTCTCAAAATTGGCCTTGGAAGATTTTATGAGGGACCGTAGTTTTTTGCTAGCACTGATCAGTAATGCCTTCTTATTGAGGGATTTTGCTCTATCCTGCAGTAGCTTTCTCCTTTTGTTGTATAGTTTATTTATGGCCATGGTCCACCAGACAGGACGTCTGCCTATGGAGGATTGGGATTTGGTTTTATTTGGGATTGCATGATCCATGCATTCCTGAAGATGTCCATAGAATGCATTTATATAGGACTCTGCTGTTTGGCCCGTAGTTTCCACTGGCCCGGGGGCTTTGAGTGATTTCACCTCGGTTTTGAGGAGTGTGAAATTAGCCTTGGAGAAGTTTTCTACTGTGGTTTTTTTGGGGTGGTGGTGGGTTCGGGATGTGGATGTCCAGTGAGCTTAATTTGTGGTCTGATCTTACCAATGAGGAGTGTACCTCTGGTGTAGAGCATAGAGTCCCCATGTTTGTGATGACCAGGTCAAGTATGTTTACCCCTCTTGTAGGCGTGGTGACCAGTTGTTCCATAGCATTTGAGTTTATAAATTCCAGGAACCTCTAGGCTAGGCTATAGGGCTTGAGTAGTGTTCCCAGTCTATGCTTGGGTAGTTGAAGTCACCCAATATAAAGGTATTTGGAGAGACATTCATATTCTCCAATGTTCTCAGGAAGGCCATGTGAGGTTCCAGAGTCTGCGATGGTGGTCTGTAGCAGGCTATAAACTGAAATGCAGTTTTGCCCACTGTTAGTTGCACATGGATGGTTTCTGATGCTTCATGCAGTGCCACTAACCTGGAGGTGTGGGTATCCTTGATGAATATGGATACTCCCCCTCCTTTTGTGGTTTGGTCCGAGTTTTGGGGCCGAAAAGCATGGTATGAAGTATAACCTGGTAGTGCTGGGGTGCTCTTGAGAGCCTTGAACCAGGTCTCTGTTACTGCACAGACATCGATATTCTCCATGCTGAGGAGAGCCTCGAGGGCTTGCATTTTGAGATTTAGACTTCTGGCGTTGAGTAGCATTACCCTTAGTTTGTTTTTCCTTGTGTTGTCTATGGAGGTGGGTTTGTCTTTTGAGCCTTGCCTAAAAAAGGCACTATGGGGTGGCAAGAGCCTTTGCCAGTATCCGAAAGCCCAGCAGTGACAGGTGCAAGCTGTCCCTAGTGAAGCAGTGCGGCTTGTCGAGCATGTCATCCCAGGCTGACAGACACTGGATCCCCTTAGAATGACACCAGAACTTTAGCCAATTGTTAAAATTGATCATTTTATCTTTATACTGTGGCATAATTTTCGGTGAGGGTAAGATGCTACTCAAGGTCAGGGTCATACCTGTCTGGGCTACATGATCTGAGAGCTCCTCTATGTCTCTTTTCATGTAGTCCAGGGAGGTACGGCTCAGGTCATTCACACCAGCACGGATGATGACAGAGTCATATCTGTACTTGCTTAGGAGTAACTTGAGTACATGTGTTATGTGGCAGATCCTGGCACCCGACAGGCAGCTCACAGTGACCTTCTCCTTGTTCAGCCTGGTGAGTGGGACGTCAGTGTGCCTGATGATAGAGTCACCTATTACAAGTGTATCAGGTGTGTTGTTTGTCCTTAAGGGCTGTGACTGTTTGGCACACTGATTATGTGAAGTATGTGTATCATTTTTTTTGTTGTGTGGTAGAGGTTGCTTGGATGTCTGCTTTGGAGGTCTCTGCTGCTTAGGCAGATTTGTATTTAGAGCCTCCGAGTGTGTTTTGGTGTGCTTATGTGTTTGATTTGGTGATGTGGTAGGTCTATGTGCTACTGGATTTGTGGTGTGTATGGTTACCTTCTCCCCCTGACTGGCTCCGCCAGTATTACGTTGAGAGAGCTTAGCCTCCAGTTTGGCTATATGATTGCATCTCTCACATATATTGGTATTTGCTGGGAGGAGGAGAGGGTTGTCTATGTACATGAGGCAGTTGTAACATTGCCTCAGGATTCCCAGATTCACCAGTTGAACTGGAGAGGAAACTGGCAACTGACCTTTGGACATGCTGGTATAGTATAAATAACTCCTTTAAGGCTGACAATTAGGACCAATAGGGGAAAGAGTATTCCTAGGGAGTATATGAGGATGCAGTGCTATCAGTTTATTAGTGCTAACTTATATAATTGCTTGTAAGAGCAGTGCTAGGTTGTAGTTTTAGAATACGGTCTTTACTTGAGAGAATAGATCAGATCTAGGGGAAAAAGTGAACAGCAGACTTTGTGAAGCTGAGAATGGTCTAAGCCTGGTTTAGCGGCGCTGCCCAATGCTGAGTTGTGCGCAAAATCGTGCAAAGATGAGCAAAAGCGGGTTTTTATACAGGGAACTTTAAAGAGCTAGAAATTGGCCCAAAACGGCCAATAAACTACCAGATTATTGTGCTGAGGTCACTCCTCCAGGGACAGATAGGCTGCTCAAAGCTCCCCACTCCCACTGGTGAACAAAGAAGCTTCCTTCTATCCAAGTAAGGAAATGGGCAACACAGGAACTATTCTAAAGTCCAGAATAAAGCAATGCCTGTATAAAGGACTATTTTAGGTCAGGAAAGGCGGGAAACAAGGATATTTTTTTTGTTTTTTTTCTTTTTTTTCAGAAAAACAGCAGGAAAAATACAGTAAATTCTAAACACAGGCTAGCGCACTTGAGTGGGCAGCCTCAACAGTTAACTTCAAACAAACAAACTTTTGCAAGTGCAGGTATGAGAAAACTCAGAAAACAGGCTTAAAACAGGTAAATCAGCAGTTTAAACTTGCTTTTCGGTGAGGAAAGATGGTCGCACAGGTAGTAACAGTAAATTATACTTAAATCTTGAAAGCAGTCACTCTTTTCGTTTCTCTGCTGCTAGCACCACTCTGCAGGACTACAAGGAGCTGTTGCTGAGTAGGAACGAGTGAAAAACCGCGCCAACTTGGGTTTTTATACAGGGAACTTTAAAGAGCTAGAAATTGGCCCAAAACGGCCAATAAACTACCAGATTCTTGTGCTGAGGTCACTCCTCCAGGGACAGATAGGCTGCTCAAAGCTCCCCACTCCCACTGGTGAACAAAGAAGCTTACTTCTATCCAAGTAAGGAAATGGGCAACACAGGAACTATTCTAAAGTCCAGAATACAGCAATGCCTGTATAAAGGACTATTCTAGGTCAGGAAAGGCCGGAAACAAGGATATTCTTTTTGTTTTTTTTCTTTTTTTTTCAGGAAAGCAGCAGGAAAAGTATAGTAAATTCTAAACAGAGGCTAGCACACTTGAGTGGGCAGCCTCAACAGTTAAATTCAAACGAACAAACTTTTGCAAGTGCAGCTATGAGAAAACTCAGAAAACAGGCTTAAAACAAGTGAATCAGCAGTTTAAACTCGCTTTTTGGCGAAGAGAAACGGTCGCACAGGTAGTAACTGACAACTAAATTGCATCACTGTTCTTCTCTCTCAGGATAGCATATATATATATATATATATATATATATATATATATATATATATATATATAAACCATGAATAAAACCATAAATCAAACACTGCATAACTGTTTTCTCCTTCTCTGTCTCTTCCTCCCTTTCCCAAATTCTTCTCCTCCTTGTAATCTGACTTTACCCTCTTTTCCTAAACTCTTCTCTTCTTTATTTTCTGAAATTCCAATACATTAGTATTATTTCTTTACTCTCCAGTTACTTTATCTTTCTTCTCAAACCCTGCCTGTTGTTCAGTAACAGTTTCTGACTTCTTTATATATCTGCAAAGAAAAAAATAATATGTATATATATATATATATATATATATATATATATATATATATATATATATATATATATATATATATATATGTGTGTGTGTGTGTGTGTGTGTGTGCGCGCGCGCCCGGCTTTTCATCTAGCTGCTCATTTGTCATTGTTAACATCTGTTTAATTGACCGCATTTGATCAATATATGCAGATGGTGGACTGGTGGATAAGTGTGTGAGACTGACAATCCCTGAGTAGGGGAATATTGCCTTTCCTCAGGGATTGTGTGATCTTGGAATTAGTATATATAATTAGCCTGTGGAGTGACTGAGTGCAACCCTGCATGGCAGCTTTCTCCCTTCAAAGAAGTATGTTATGTTTTGCATGTTATGAAGTTTTTTCCCACTGCATGCATTTTAACAAGTTAGTGTTCAGTTTGTCACCCTTTTGTGGTCAACGTTATGGATCCATATAGTTCTCCACCAAATGTGAAGTGGTTAAGAAGACATTATTTCAGAGTTACTCCTATGGCCTGACTAAATTAAAGCAACTTCATTCATTACTGACCTTATCCTTTATCTTTTCAAATAATTGTCCACATTGCATTTTGCAGATTTCAGTAGGGGAGGAGCTTATTTGAGTGGCACTTAGAGTATTAGTTTAGCTAACT